>NC_051441.1:11937474-11956668 GCF_001649575.2 Kryptolebias marmoratus | reverse complement strand
ACGCCCACACACACACACACACACGGTCAACAAAAAGTGAGGTTACTGACAAGAACGATAAATTTGATGCCTGTTTTCAGAACTGCCGTCTTCGCTGCCGGCTGTACAGTGCACACCTCAACCTCAAGTATTTAATCTACTAGCTCTCATTAGATTTTCATCAAACCCACTCCCTTTGCTGCCCAAATCATTTCCTATAATATCTTCTGATTTCACAACAGATCTGCTCCCAATTTGAGATCAGTCTTGCTAAATCGCAAGGCTCTAGTTTATTTTTTTTTTTTAATGTGCATTGGTGTGCTGCAGTGAGTGGGTTGTAAAGCTGTTGTCAGACCTGAAACCTGAATTGCTTGGCCAGCAGCATCCTCGCTTGAGAAGAGCCGCACCTGCTGCCAACCACTGCTGCACCATCAGCTTCTAACAGGCCGGTGGACACCCCCTCAGCTGTCTCTCTGAATGTCCGAGGGGGCAGAGGTAGAGGTTGGATGGGCAGGAGTAAAAGACTCCTGTCTTGTTTGCAGATTTTATCAACCTAACAAAGTATATATATATATATATATATATATATATAATGTGATCCAAACCAAGTCTTGCACAGTCATACAGCATATTGTTGCTTTTGACAGCAAAAGACGGCAACAAACTAGAGGCTGGACTGTAAGAGCACAGCAGTTTATTTACGTTGGGCTGAAATGAACCTTCGTTGTGAGCAGATGTAGAAGACAAGCTGTAGATGTTTTTATTTTTAAACTAACCTAACAGTCCTGTAAGGTGCCCTCTTCTGTTCTTTTCAGAATAATGTCCTCATCGAAACCACAAAAAGTGAACGCCTCAGCACTTTTTTCTCTTGTAATTTCAGGGGACACTTCATCTGTGTCTCTCTACCTGTCCCTGGTGGTGTCCTTGATGGTGCTGGTGGCCTTGGTGGTGTTGGTATTGAACTGTGTGACTTGCTGCAAAGAAAGGGAGATCAACTTCAAGGTAAGACTTGTGGCAGGCAGATGGTAAGACTGGAGCTTTTTTACCTGCTCTAAATCAGGCTTCGTGTATTAACCACACAGACACTGAGAGTGGGCTTTAGACAGTTGAGCTACTATCATCTAAACCAGGTTTGGGCATCAGGGACAACGAGAGTCCGTCAAATTGGCCAAATATTTCTAGACTGCAGATCATCGACGTATGGCACTTGGAATATAAAAGCCTGTGGTTTATTGCAGTCTAAGCAGTTCTTTGCAGCATTGATCCTAATGCGATAACAATATGTTTTCAATATACCTGAACCCTTTGTCACTTTGTTCTTGTTGTAGGAGTTTGAGGACCACTTTGACGATGAGATCGACTTCACCCCCCCAGCAGAGGACACGCCCTCTATGCATCCTCCAGCCGAGGTGTACACCCTCGACGTGTCCCCTGTGCCGCTGCCTGGACCCCCACATCTCCAACCTCTCGCCAGCATTACAGGTAAGATGAACACAGCCACGCAGACGAGCCTTTTAACTGTCTTCGCTTGTAATATTTCCTTCAGTTATGGAAGAATATACTCTAACTCAGTCAGTTTTACAGATATTTAGCTAAAATTAACTGCAGTAGTAGCTGAGAGTTATCCTCAACACATACTCTGAGAGCCGACACATCGATATTGTATAATGTTATTTCCAAGGTTTGACCAAAATGGCTAAAACTTCCTCCCCTTTCATCATAAGATGAACTTTTAGTTTGAAACTCTGGGATGAAAGGCAGCGAGCAATATGCAGTCCTTTAAGGAATTCTAGGCCTTTAATTAAAGGAGTAATTAAAAATAAGGCAGATAGAAGCTGTGTGTTGTCAGGACAGTCTTCATTAACTTGGTTTATGTGTTTGGTGTGACAGAGGCATCCGTTGGCTTCAAAGTAGGGCGTCACAGTTTGAGTTACATCCAAGAGATTGGCCACGGATGGTTTGGTCAGGTAAGAAAAAAAACAACAATATTTATATCTGTTTAACCACAAATGTGTCATTTGTGTCACTGGCCATAAAAATATTGCCACTATTTTTTTCTGATCAGCTCTGAAAGGGAAAAAGAAAGTGTAATAGATGTTTACTGGGAATGCTCACGCTGTTTAGAGGAATCATCTTTTTTGTCCCGTCAGGTTATTCTGAGTGAAATCTACACAGACCCGGGAGGAAGCAGAGTGGTGGTGAAGGAGTTAAAAGCGAACGCAAGTGCCAAGGAAGGGAATGACTTTCTGCAGCAGCAAGGGGATCCATACAGGTAAATGAGCATGTTAACTCCTTGAAGCGAGGGGTTTTAGTCTTATTTAGAAGGTTTTCACAAATTTATTTACCACTTTCTTCATTTATTAATCATAACATCCAATATTTACCTCAGTTGTTTAATTTTGTTTGTGGGATCATATGAAAATGGTAATTAAGTTCAAAATGAATGTCTTGTTAACAGCTTTCCTTTTACAACAGATGTAATCACTTCTAAAAAGAATGGAGTTGTTTTTGCAGCTTTCTGCTGCTTTAATCTTCATTAAATCCAAACCTTGTTCTGTCTACAGGGTGCTGCAGCATCCAAACCTCCTCCAGTGCCTCGGACAGTGCGTCGAGGCTATTCCCTTCCTGCTTGTTTTTGAGTACTGTGAAATGGTGAGTGACTGTGTCCTTGGGAGTCATGTGCTAATTACTGCCGAAACTTTATGAACTGAGAAGTCTGAGAAATGACTCCTGTCTGTCTTACGAGCTCACATATTTGTTGGTGAAAACCCCTTTTTAAATGTAAAAAAATAGTAGATTGGTGACTGGTTTTGTGGACTTTTTAGACTCAATCCCAATTCAGCCCTCTTCTATAAAAACACGCTGGATGGACTCCGACTCCCATCACAGTCGCGGATTTGTTCATGTTTTTCAGTCTTCAGGGTGGATTGGGCCGAGACTGAGGGGAGTTCCCTTCCTCTTCCTCTCCCCCTCCCTCCCCTAATCCCCTCCTTCACCACGGTTACATAGTTACAGTAAGCCGGGGACTTCTCACATTCCCACCTCACCCAGTAAAGCAACAGGCTCCATTTACGCTCCTCTGGTGTCAGCTCCGACTGCTGCTGTGTCTGTGCATTTTTATGGCCTGAACCTTGTGGTCGCTGGTTGCTGTGGAGTACATTCTTGAGGAAACCAAGCGGCTCCTAAAGAAACCTGCAGCATAGGAAATACAGTGATTATACACCACCTCGTCTTCTAATTTATCATCAAACAGTAGCTTTTGTCTCCACTCCTCTGTATTTAAATCAGCCCGCAGCCTGGTGCAAGTTGTCATTTGTTTTACGTGGAAAACATTTCTCCTGTTTAGCTCTTTAAAATGCGCAGTTTCTGCCTTTCCTCCCATTTTTTCGAGCCGAACATGACCCGCGGACCGGCCTAATTCGCTTCATCTTGCCAGACGTTGTGTAATCTTGTTGGGCCGGGGTATTGTCAGCTGCCCGGGCCTGGCACACGCACTGGCATTGTGGTCCTTTCTCAGCCAGCTCCAGTAATCTCTCTGACAGCACATGGAAATAAATAAGTCAATGCGAACGACTCGCCACAAGCCATTAAGGGGGGGAATGGCGCGACGAAGAGCAGGTCCTGTCTGTTGAAGGTGATAATGTGTGAGGGAGCCCAGCTGAGTGATGTTTATGCTTTCTATCGCTTGGTGGATAAATAATTTTGGATGGCTTGACGATTGATCTCAACTCGGGCCAGAAAGCGGTTCCTTTCTTTGACTAAGTCCACTTCGCTGAGCTCGAACATCTAGCTTAAACGTGATCGTGTGGCAGCAGGTGCTTCTGTGTGAACATTAGGGAAAAGGTGGCCTGTTGATGATGACGACACACTAACTGAGGCCTTATCAGTCATCTACTAGATGTCCAAACAGGAAATGGGACTCCGCACCTCCATAGTGGACGAGGTGAATCCCAAAAAGCTGAACTGCTGTGACGTACACGCCCGCTGATGGACGGTGGGTTTATCAGTCCTGAGTCAGCTGTTCTGGGTAACCTGAGTCGAAGCATTGTGGATACAGAATATGTCAGGGATGCTGCAGTTAATTGACTAGTGACTTACAGATCAGACACTCAAAAATCTCACTTTTTTTCCTCTTCCCTGACAGGACTATAGCTGGAGCTAATTTGGGCTTGAAAATTAGCTTTGCTGTGACTCGCCTTTAGTTATTTGTAGCGTTTTTAAGGTGTTTAAATATGAAGTCAGACGAAGCATGAGGTGTTCTACAGAGGTTAGTCTGCAGCTCATTTTACTGCTTAGCGACATCAAGCCTGAGGTTTTCCATTTAAACACCAGCTGCCTCTTAAACAGGTGGTGTTTTTAAACCCATCTTACTTCCTGAGGTCTGTAATTTGCAACCCCGGGGACAAATGTAAATAAAGATTTATTGGGTTGATTGTTGCAATGTGTCTAATTATAATAAAAGTCTCTTTAGTGTCTTTAAAAATCTAACACCTATGTTTTATTCCTCCTACTGAATTTAAAGTTGGACACTGATGGAGTTTATTTTATATTGCAGTCTAGAAGGACAGAAATTTTAGTAAAATTGTTTGCTTTTTTGTTTTTAGGGAGGGCAAAAAATATATTAAAACATTAAGGACCTTGTTGATAAAAAAGATACTGGAGTTCTCCTGTCAGCTGGCTTTATTTTAAATCCTTCTAATAACCTGGAGGTGACAGAGAAATCTCTTAACCTGATGCTGTTTAGGTTTATTTTACTGTAAACATTTTTCAGTATTCTGCTCTTTTTATTATTATCCTGACATCTGTAAGTTATAGATTGAATGTAAGATGTCCTCATATACACAAAGCTATAAAATAATTAACCCTGGGTTACTTTAGGATAACTGGTCCCATTTAAGCTGTCTTTACTGATAGTAGTAATAATTCTTGGCAGCTTTCAGTGGCCCAGTAACTGTGTTTGACCTTTAAGAAATTAGGTTAAGAGTAATTACAGAATAACCTGCCTCTGGTATCCCCAAGCAGCGTGCTGGACCAGCACCAAAAAAAGCTTGTTTTCATTTTTCTTCTTTTTTTTTTTTAATAATAAGTAGCCTGACGGCGTGTCAGCTGAGGTCGCACATTCTTGTAATTCATTGGCCCAACACGCAGCTCAATGATTTTGTTTTTTTTCTTTCATTGACAACAATTTCCTGGAACCCCGACCCATTTCCCCGCTGCGAGCGTTCCCAAATAAATATAGGCACATGGTATCGTTTACCATACCTTGAATATAGCCCTTCAGTGAAGACCCCTTCCAAGAGCTGTGCGGGGATGTTGTGTATCTGTTTGTGTGTGTGTGTGTGTGTGTGTGTGTGTGTGCGGACGTGAACGGGGATGAAGCAAGTGAAATGGCGCTTACATAAGACGGCTGATCTAAGCTGCTTGTAAAGAAACGGCTCAAGGGAAAGTAAACCTTTTGTAAACACATACACACACAAAACCCCGACACACAGGCTTGGATTAGGCCATTTTGTGTAACTTGACATTTTTACCAACAAAAAGCTTCTCAGACTTGTGTGTTCTTAGTAGCTCATTCCTCAGGGTAGATGCTTTCTGATCTGGGATATCCCACATTTGGCATAAAGCACAAACTACTGTAAAGCCCGTTCCTTTTGCCAACCTAACCGGAGCCACATAAAACTGTCCACTACAGTTGAATAATTAACAATAATGTGTGGGCAGTACATTCTGTTACGTTGTACTGAATGACAACCACACGTCGTGCTGCACACAGCTGACATCGTGTTGAAATTCATATTTACGGTCTCTTTGGCACAGCGCCCAGAGGTTGACCATTTGTTCCCAGCGCTCTTTATGATTGACTCCTCGCTGCTGCTGAACTAGTTGTTCTTTTTTATTTTAAATGTCTGGTTTCTTATATTACATTTATGCGCCAAAAAAATAAATAAATTCAAGCACTGTGTATCTCCCTGATCTGAGCAGGTCTCATATTTATAAATCTTCGTGACGCAGCACGGAGCTTTATTAAATGGCGCTACCCTTTTTTGGTTCTGCCGCACATCAGCAGTGAGAAGTGCTGAGAGAACAAGAAGAGGGGAGACTGCTGCCCCCGAGTGGCAATTACTGCACATTGTGTTTTAGTAGGACTCGTTCGGCAATAATAAAATCACTTTCCGCTGGGTTAGTGGAATGCTTTTGGTTTCGGGGGGCTAATTGTGCCGCACACTCGTCTTTTGCAGGGGGATCTGCGGAGCTTCCTGTCTCAGCAGGACTGGGCGCTGAGAAACGGCGAGCTGCTGCAGCTGCAGAGGATGGCCTGCGAGATTGCTGCTGGTGTCACGCACCTCCACAAACACAACTTCCTGCACAGGTAGCGTTTCACAACTGCCACACTTAGTTAGTTTTGATCCAAGTACGCTGAGCACACAGTCAGGAGAATAGCTCCTGGTGTCGGTGGATCCACGCACACGCAGATAAAGGGTTTCTGTCAGGAGAAAGCACATTTAATTCATTATTTTTTTACTATGAGAAAAGTGGGAATAACTGTAAATAACTGGCATGTAGTCCTAGGAATTAAAAGTGACAAAAAATACAGAATATCAGAATAATTTACCGTCACATAGAACAGAAAACATCGGTGTCTTGAATGATTGATTTACTGGGGAAGCGAACAGTATTTTTTAAAGGTATGTACCTGTCATGTGCTGAGTACACAGTCATAAACCTCGTATGAAACGATTATGAAGACGTGGGTCAACTGTTAGTTTTGCTTGCATGCTGGCTGTCCAACCAGTCTCAAGAGGACCGGTGTTCTCCAAAAAAGGGGCGTACAGCAGAGAGGCCGCATTTCATCTTCATTTTCACCCCAGCCAGTGCTGGATGTCTGGCAGGCAGCCAGCAGGGGGTGTTGGGAACTCTGCGCTTTGGGTGGGGGGGTAACATACGATGCTCAGCTCATCAGCTCTATTTTGCATGCTCAGAATAAGCTCAAAGGGTTCCAATTACACAGCTCCCATGCATTGCCACAGTGTCAGCTGTCCGCTGCCAGAGGGATATGATGATTCTGCTTTTTGCATGTAAATGGATATCCTCATATTGGGCGTTGTGTTTTAATCCTTGTTACAGCTCCGAGAGTCCTTCGACGTGAACTAATGTTATACGAACACGTGAAAATAATTCTTTGACACTTTCATAGTTGAGAAAAAGGAATAAAAAAAGCAGGCACATGCTGTATGGGGGACTGGTAGGTTGTGGTGCGCTAATGGAGACACTAAGCTCCTCTGGGTGAGTTCTGTCAGAGCGAGATGATGTCCCAGGCTGAAACCTCAGCGTTGCTATGCAAGGGTAAGAATGTATCTGCAAAAGAGCGAAACCCAGTTAGCACCGTGGCTACATGAACAGATGATAGGGGTTCAAATCCTCCATATATTCGATTTAACTCTATAGATTAACTATTTAACAGAAGACATGCTCTTTTTAAGGTCTTGGTCAAAAACTTCTTTCATTAGTGTTCAGAGCATCATATTTAGTAAAATCACGTTTTCCAGACATTTTTTTCTTTCCTTTCTTTATGACAAAGAGGATATTTTCTGCATGATGTCACCCCCTGGCTACCCAGCTGCCATTTGAAACCTTGACTTTGGCATTCACCCGTCACCGTCTCGCTCGGTTTGCAACCAGAAGTGACCATATTTGGTCGAAACGGGGGCGCTGAAGACCGACACTTGAAACCTGATTGGGTAAAACGGGAACCTTTGGGGCCTAGTTTCTCTTTAATTGATGGGATTGATTTCAGCAATAACTTCAGCGCATAAATCTAGACAATTAGACAATTAGACTTGTTAAAAACAAAATCTCTTGGTATTTTATGAGATGACGTATTAATAAAGAGGTCAGAGATGGCTTCCTGTCTCAGGCACAGGTGTCTTTAATCCAATCTAAAAGCAGGAATTTAATAAAACACCCTAATTTTTTGTTTTATGTGGTTAAGTCTGGTTTTATTTCTTTGAGACACACAGTCGTGTTGATTTGCTTTAAACTTGCTAAGAGCTAATTCACTGTCAGTTTCGCAACATTTAAAAAGTTTTCAAATGCACCTGCTGCTGATGAAATATCATCCTTGTTCTAGGTTTTCCTTTTTAGCTGTTGTGCCTGGATATACTGGGCAAAGATAACAGAACGACTATCTTACCAAGTGTTTATCTTCAGGTCTGTATTTAAAAAGCAGAAAAACTTGATTGTTTGGTAATTATTAACGAATCTAAAGTGAACATAGCGATTTTGACCTTAACAACACTGAACCTGAAAGCAGGTAGCTAGAAATCTACAAACTCTTGTGATATGAAAGCGATCCCTCCAGTTATTTCTTAGTCAGAACTTGGTTTCCTGCTGGTGCTTTACTGTATGTTCCGACATCGGCCTACAGCGGAGAACGGGAGCGTTTAAAATGCGTCTTCATTTATCGCACAGAGGTTCCAGTGGGTCTGGCAGTAGCGCGGGCCACGTGCACACAAGGATCCTGGTGTCAGCAGAGTTTGGTGTTTGTCATTGGGTGGTTTTAAAAAGGACTTGGTGTCCAGACGGTCCTGCAGGGGCAGAGGGGAAACCAAAGCCTGCCTCTTGAATGAATGAGCCACCATCTGTCTGTTTGAACGCGCAGAGCCTCAGAGCTCGCTACGCCCTCTCCTGGCATACCAACAAAAGCTCCTGACTTTGTCGACATCCTGCTGTTGTCTGCTCGAGTCAAGAATAGCCTCTGTGTGAGTGTTGTTGCGATGCGATGAGCAGGGGGAAATGACAAGGCTCATGTACACATTTCCTGTTGGTGCTTTAATCATTTGTGATCCCTGCCAGACTTTTCTCTCTCTGACTCCTGTTTTACATGCAGATGTGCCTCATTCACACAAAAGGAAAAACAGTAACTCATTACAGCACTATCCTGGAATTCTTTTCTTTTTTTAGGTTTATTCAAGGCTTCGGTAACTGCTACCTTTTGTAAAATGTCTGCTCCACTCAGTGAATAATGCTGACGTTTTTCCTCCATGTCCTCATAGTGATCTGGCCCTGAGGAACTGCTACCTGACTGCAGATCTTACAGTCAAAGTGGGGGATTATGGTGTCGGACCCTACAGATACAAAGTAAGCACAAACCTCAGCGTTTTTTTATTTTTGTTTTATTTGTTGAGTCTGCAAAGAAACCAGTCAGTGTCACGAGGAAGAAGCTATGCTAAAATGTGTTACAATGTAACTGGAAACTATCGGGTCAAAAGTTTTAGCTGCTTGTGATATGTGCTGTACATAGTTTTGTATCAAATATATAAAATATCAAAAGTCAGCCGGCTTGAGGAAAGCTCGGGTGCTGCAGGAGGTTTAATAATGTGGTTCTATCTGACAAGTCAGCCTGGTTTGAAGCTAATGTTGTTTTACAAAGTTACAGTGATGTTTGGATTGCCAACAAGAGTTACAGATTGCACTAAAGGTATTTAGAAGTAAGAACTTATGTATTATTTTTACTTTATGCTTTTGGGCGATTAAAAAAATGTATCATCTCAGTTAGTCTGAGACACAGCCCCAGTTTTGACTGCATGTTACCCCAGGAGAGTCTTTGTGTTCTTCCTCCTGTTTCTTTGCTCTGTTGTGGCACTTCTTTCACTTTCTTAAAACAGTTAAAATCCCTCCATTTTCATAGTTAGAACATTTCTCAAGTCAAGTGTTTTTGATCAAGCACAGAGTTGATTTCATTGAAGATTTCACATTGTCCTCTCTGTAACTCAACGTGCTGCATACGTCCTGCTGCATTCCCGAAATACTGCTGAGCTGTCAGATAAGCTGTCTGAATTTAATACTCATAAGAGAAGGTCACCCAGTGGATCTATTTCTGTAAGAAAAGGGAGCGGCGGTGGCAGGATGTGCCGCCTCAAACAGCCAAATGTCTCTTTTATGGGGCTTTTTAATTACAGTTCTTCTACAAAGGTGTGAAGTTTGAGGAAAGCGTCTTAAAGAAGCATTTCTGTTCCTGCAGGAGGATTACGTCATCACAGAGGATGACGTGTTTGCGCCCCTTCGGTGGTTGGCTCCCGAGCTGGTGGGGGAACGCCATGGGGGTGTCATCACTTTGGAGCAGACCAAGTCCGGCAATGTGTGGTGCGTAAAAGATGTCAGCTAACCACAGGATATTTTCATAAACGGATAATGAGTGTGGTGTGTGTGTGTGGCCCTGAATCTAATCTCATCAGCCATCATTATATGACCATCCTAGTAAATCTGAATAGAGACAAGACTTTCCTAAAACGTCTTTTGAGTCCTGTGGATTTATTTCCCACAGATGCCATCAGATCACATTTATTACATCCTTGCACTTGACCTCAGCAGCTGTTACTTCCTCGTTTGTTTACAGGGCCTTAGGGGTCACGTTATGGGAGCTGTTTGAGAGCGCAGCTCAGCCGTACCCGCATCTGTCTGACCGGGAGGTCCTGAACCATGTCATCAAGGAGCAACAAGTCAAACTGTTTAAGCCACAGCTAGAGCTTCCTTATTCTGACAGATGGTGAGTTCCTGCATTTCGCGTCGCAGCCATCGCTGAATTGAGTTATTTAGAAAGCGCAGAGCCTAAACGAGATGTTTGTTTTCATTTGTAACTGCAGGTATGAGGTCTTGCAGTTTTGCTGGCTGTCTCCAGAAAGGAGGGCCACAGCAGAGGAAGTACATCGTTTGCTCATCTATCTCCGCATGCAAGGCCAAAAGGACATAGAGGAAGACTTTGAGCAGCGCTGGGATGCGCTGAAGCCGAACACGTCCACACGGCAGACTGTTAGCCATTCCTCTTTCCCAATCTTGGAGCAGTTCGCCGATGATGCCCTGCGACAAGAGCTAGATGAAGTTCTGACTGTCACAGAAACGAGCAAAGGTCTCAGCTTTGAGTATGTTTGGGAGGCAGCCAAGCACGACCACTACGACGGCAACCACGGAGGTTCAGGCATGGACACGACACTGAACTACCACAGCATGTTCTTTCCCGTTTCCAGGGAAGACATCCAGGCTCATTTCCCAGATTCTTCAGCTGGGGCAGGAGGGACAGAAAGTGGGAACACTCCTTCGGGAGTTCCCGGGATTGTGCCGGTGTTTGATCCGCAAAAGTCATCCAACGGGAATGAATATTACATCCAACTGGAGGAACAAGGGGAGAGTGTCGTTGGGGAGGATGGAAATGAAGGACAAGACATGGGCTTTTCTACAAATCAGAAAGATTTTGTCGTTCTTCAGGACGCCCGTCTGGATGAGTCGAGCACAGATGCAGACTTTTTCCACCAGAGCATCGACTCCAAGGACTCGTATTTACCTGACAGCCACATCTGGTCGTCTCTTGAAAATGACAGTCCTTACCACACCAACATTTTCACTGAAGACGGATCAAAGCAGGAGGAATCTCCACCCTGGAGACAGAATTTCCTGGAGCTTCCAGAGCGCAGCGGGAACCCGTTCCACGAAGGCGCTTCAGAGGTCCAAGAAGTGAGGCCAAGTCAAAGCTTTGGGGGTTCTTTTTTAGAGGAGCCCCCTCACCTGTCCCGTTCGTTGGAGGGGGAGGGGGGGGACACAGTTGAGAAGAGGCTTTTCAGCCCTGAGAAACTGGCCGACAACTATTCGTTTCTCAGAGACCAGAACCTGATGAAAGACTGCTCCAGCTTCCCAAGTTCCCAGCAGACTTTCCTTTTACCCGGCCTGGTCCACGAGCCAGAGGAAACGTTCAAAATGAATTCTTGGGACAACCTGGAGACTTCGGGCAGCTTAAACACAGCGGATGCATACTTCAAACCTGCAGCGAGTAGCACATTCTCAACACATGAACTTTCCGACTCTCGGAGTACCAGCTTGGAGCAGATTTACCAGTCTGTGGTAGGAAATGAAACTCTGGTGCCTTCCATTACAGTGGTCACAGACGATAACATGCCCGACCAGCTGCCCGTTAGAAACGGTTCTTCCACTGAAAGCCTCAATCTGCCGCAGTCTTCAGACAGATGTGTGGACTCTGGTTTTGATTCTACCTCAGAGAGGTTTGAGCCCATCATTACATTCTCTGACAGTGCCATTACGGACTCATTGTGCACAGATGCCAAAATTTCCAGCCTCGACGATGACCTCGAAGCCTCAAAGGCCATGGGAACCAAAATCTCCGACAACCTGCAAATTCACGCATCATCTTCAGAAAATGGACAGAATGAAGACCTAACAAGTAATGACCCGCTGAGCGAGCTGATTGAGGACGCAGACATAGATCTGGAAACGAATCTCTCTGATCACGAGGAGTCCTTCATGGAAAGTAATGGACATCCTCTTGTAAACTCTTCTCTCCTGGTTTCTGGTCCGTCTTTAGATCAGATCAGCCAGGACAGTCTGCTGGAGGACAGCATGTCTACCACCGCTCCAACTATGGACAACGCAGCTGAGACGCCAGACTCTTCAGACTCTCTGGACATCCACAGACTGGGAGAGCAGGGAGAGGAGCTAAACGCTCCGACAGCTCAAGACAAACTTCAGGCTCCGTATAAAATCTCAGACAGCGGGTATGAGACTGAGAACCTGGAGTCTCCTGAGTGGAACTCTCAGCCAAACGTGGAGGACAGCTCTCCTGTCAAAAATGGCATCGGCATTACCAAAGAAGAAGAGTCGGAGGAGCTCGCGGCTTCTGCAAATTTGGTTCCACCGAGAATAGTTATCTCAGAAGTAGAGGGTGGGTTAAACCCTCCCAGTGAGGATCAGCAGCCAGATCATGTAGCTCCTGCAGAGGAACCACTTATAGGTAGCAATTATCGAGACTCTGCGTACTTCTCTGACAATGAGTCCGAAACCGAGAAGAAGTCTGAAGAAATGCCAGCAGGAAACGCTGTTGAAGTCATGTGGTTGAGGAACTCTGAAAGTCCGACTCTGGAACACGACAAGGAAAGAGATGTGGACACGTTATTTTCTCAGCAAGACTCTTCTGTACGTGCTGACCAACTTTCTGAGCTTGGAGGCACGGCTGGTGTCTGTGCTGAGGAGATGCTTCCGGAGACGGCTTCGGGTGTCACAGAGAAACATCCGAGCGAGGTGGCAGAACCAATCAACAGCCACAGCGAAGATGAAAACGAACCAAAGCTCTTCGGCAACACAGTTCCAGACCAGTTGAGTCCATCCGAAGATCCAGAAGCCTCAACTCTGCCAGCCTCCGCCACCACATCAACCCCGGCACCGGAGGGCGCAGTTCACGCCAAGCTGACCAGGACGTACGCCACCGACATCCATAAAATCAAAGAGCCCGACGTGGAGGGGCGGTACCTGGGGAGGTGCGACGGCTCGGGCTTGGACGGACTGGAAGACGGCGTGGACGCCGACGAGGAGGACGAGAACAGCGACGACTCCGACGACGACATGCGTGCGTACCAGCTGCGCAGCTCCAGCTCAGAAAGCGAGGACGAAAGCGTGCACCCGGTGCCGATTATCATATCGGACGACAGCAGCGCGAAGAACCTGAAGAGCTTGTTGAAACCCACAACTCTGAACATCGAAGCGTCGTCTCCCCCGTTTTCTGAGAGGAGCAACGCCGAGAACTCCAGGAGAGCGGTGTCTTTCTTTGATGATGTCACAGTCTACCTATTTGACCAGGTAAAGAGTTAGGGGAAAAAAAGATCACTTTAGGCTGTTATATTTGTGGTTATGAAACATTTTCCATTGCTCTGATTTAGGAGACCCCCACTAAGGAGCTCAGTGACCACTCGTTAGGCTCGAGCAGTCAGACGCCAGAGTTCAGCAGCCCGGTGTCCACGTCCAGCTACCTGAACCGCTTTGCTAACTCCGAAAGCTCAACAGATGAAGAGGGTAACAGTAAAACCACCCGATACGTACGCCCGCTCTTTATCGAGGCGTCGCATCGTTCTGACCTGTTTAAACTCTTGCAGGCGGAGGCTTTGAGTGGGACGATGACTTCACCTCCCCGGCGCCGGCCTTCCTGCCCAAGTCTGACAAGGAGCCCGTCTCCAAGGTGATTTCCTCTACGACCCCTGCACTCGGGCGAGTGCTGGAGCCCAGCTGGAGCGGCTCCTCGACGTACTCCCGCTTCTCCATCTCGCCGGCAAGCATCGCCAGCTTCTCTCTCACACACCTCACCGACTCCGACATCGAACAAGGAGGCAAGTTGATGCTAAGTTCTAAAAAAAAAAAAAAAAAAAAAAAAAATACCACAGAAGTCCACTCTCCCGTCTTGAGTTTTACTTACAGGACGTGATAAAAATGATCTGGTCTTTGGCAGGTTCTGAAAAGATTTAAAATCTAACTTCAAATGTAGGAAAGCTATAAAGCTATAAACAAAGACAAAATGAAAAAGCTGTCTGTGAAAACCCAAGTTCACCGTTGCTGCTTTTATCTTCATGCAAACTACAAGGTCTTTGGGTTAATGTCCTCTGGACAGGGATGTTTATACTGATATGTTGTCCTTAAATGGGTAGATGGGGGATGATTTGGGCTTAATTTGCAGCCTCAGGACCAGGACGCCTCTCAGTCATAGAGTTGACCCTAAACTCGTCTCGCTACCAATTCTAGAGTCAAATATGAAACCGTCTGCTGGTCAAATTTGGGTCATACAACAGGACGGTGATCCCAAACATCACTGAATCTGCAAAAGAAAAGAACTGAGGTGTTGCTGCTGGATTTAAAGTCCAGACCTCGACTGGATTGAAAGGCAGGACCTTATGAGAGCATGTCTACAAACCTCACTGAACTGAAGCATGTTCACATGAGGTTAGAAATTGATTTAAAAAAAAAATCGTTATTATGTCCTGATATATAAAACATTAGAACTGAAAGAGGAGGGACTTTCTTTTCCAATAATTGTAGTTTACACTAGTTTTGGTCGTTTATTAGTCAAGAAAACTCAAACCATATATCATCTGGTCACAGTCTTGTTTTAGGAAGCTTTAGCAGACGGGTCGTAACTGTTTGTCCTTCTTGTTCACTCCAGGAAGCAGCGAGGATGGAGAAAAAGACTAGAGCGGGGAACGACCATCCGTCACGACACTACTGAGCAACGACGCTGGACCCGACCTCGTCGGGGACGGTAGAATGGAACCAGAAGACACGGTTTGTGGGCGCGCTCCTCTCAGGCAGAGAACCCCCCCTCCACCGCCGCCTGAGCCTCGTGACCTCTCCAGCTGCAGTTTGGGAGAAAAAAACCAAGTAAAAACTGGAGGAGCTTCTAAACGTGTGCTTTAAATCCTCATCATTCCAGGTGTGTGACTGCTGCTTTTTTTATTTTGTTGCCTGTCGAAGTGCACTCTCTTTCCAGGACTTTTGCTTCACCAAAAAAAAAAAAAAAAACACTTTATGTTCTGGATGAATAAATCCATCCCACTCAGCTGGTAATCACTACAACCAAACAGGAATAAGCTCTATGATCTCAGCAGACCTTCAGTCGAAGCTTAATATTTAACACTAATTATTTTGCTCCTCCTCCTTGTTGTGCGATTATTTCCGTGGTTGCCTTTTTTTTTCTTTTGAGAGGATTCTTTTTGTTTGTAACTTCACGTTAAGTTTAATCAGTCTCTGTTTTGGGGAGAAATGAAGCGTGGAAACCTTCTATAGCAGTATTTGAGTTAAAAAGAACTGTAAATATGGACGCTCCATCCGAGCATAGGACAACTGCAGAGGGGACGCGCTGCTTTTTCCTTCGTGTTTGAAAGGAACATCTACACTTCAGCTGAGGCGTAGTTTTGAGACGGTAAGAGCGCCGGGTGTCACGGGTTGAGGATCGAATCAGCCTCCGGAGAGAAAAGGTCCAACTGTAAAACAGTTGTCTGTTTCTTTCGTACAGCTTTATTTTCTTGGAAATGCGCAGGAAGTTGTCCAATCGTGGTGCCTGTTGATGCTGCAGAAGACGGCGACTTTCCTCCATTTTACTATCAGTGCAAATAATTCAAAATCACACGTTTATTAGTGAGATTGTGTAAAAAGTAAATAAATAAAAACAAATGAAATGAAACGGGGAAAAAAAATCAAAAGCGGGAAGGTTCTATTTTTAAAACGTCACGGTGTCACGAGCTGTCTGTAAACAAATGTGCAATGAGTTCTGTCGAGCTCGAAGACTCGTATCAGTTCATAGGACGACCTGGTGTTTGTCCTGCAGCCGGGGGGGTGTGGGGATGAAGAGGACAAACCAGAAACAGAGGAAAAAAAACACGGCTGCGTTTATCATTTGAATGTTATCCTTTTTGTTTGTTTTCTTTCCACCCGGCATCAGAGACGGAAATCTTCTGTCCGGTTGCAAATAATCGTCAGCATCGGATCATTTGCAGATTATTGTGAGCCGGAAGCTTCAGCTCCTCGTCTCCCGATGTCTTCATTCGCAGTTCTAACGTATCAAACTGTAGGTTTTTACAGTTACTGTAAGGAAACTTTCCTTAAATACGTGTCGCTTACGTCCGCCTGTCGTAGACACCCACTCTCCCCTGCCCCTTTAAAAGGATTAGTTTGGCTTTTTTTTTTTTTTTTTAAAGTGAGTTTCTGTGAAAAGATGAATATCTTACCTGTTGCAGAACAGCCTCAGCTGATGGCAGCAGTTAGCTCCTCAGCCCAGTTCGTTAAACTTCATTTCTCTGTCTAAAGCTGTAAGACGTTAAAATGCTTTCCACAGAACCCCACTTCAAAAGAGCCGAACTATCCCTTTTTAACTTGACTACACTGTATGGTAGATTTGAACCTCTGTTAAAACCAGCAGCCTGTGCTTTCAGTTAAACTTGAACATCTATTTAAGGAAATCTTTTATTTGACTACAGTATACATTTGCTTAATCTTGCACATTTGAGAAATGTAATTTAATGTTGAAAATGTTCCAGTGTAAATAAATGTTTTGTTTTTTTGTTTTGTTTGTTGGTTTGTAAACGGGGAACAGATGTAACTGACGTATAGGTTCGAGGTTTCATTTTGTAACTTAAAGGAACATATCAGCCACCTACTACTTAACCTACAGATAAATTAAGACACTGAAGCAGATGTGAATTCATTCTGTCCTTTAAAACCTGTAGATTTTAAAATATTTTTACTTCATGATGATCTTGCTTGGTGTAATTGAATGAAATGTTTCTAATTACACTGTTTAATATGAAAATAAATGCAAATGAACTTCTAATTAAAGTTTTGGTGTTTGAGTTGTGACTCCAATGTTGAACATTCGGGGTCGTTCGGTGACACTGTTGATAGGATCTGCACATTCTGCGACCTTAGATTGTTTAAACTAAATTTATGCTCATGGAGTGTTTTAGTTTTCTCTGTAAATGTTGAAACTTTTGAGCTGTATTTCAGTTCAAAAGGCTGGAAAACTTGGGATAAAACTCGCAGCATTCGCCTTGTTTAGCCAGGTTACATTATTCAAATTATTCTGGGAGGTGCAAAGTTGTTTCTTTATGTATATATAACCTTTTTACCTTTCACTAAAAACCAGGTATTCCTCCTAAATCATTCCGATTTATCTAATCGAGTCTTGGTTTGCTCAACACCTGACATCTAATTCAGACAAAAACAAACCCATATTTGTCTAAAACACTGAATAATGCAGCATGGTGGTGGTGGCATCATGGTGTGGGATGGCTCGTTGGAAGAGAACTCAAAGATAAAGGGAGGATGGATGCACAGAATCTATTTTCTCAGTTTCCTGAGCTGAGTTTAGGTTTCAGCAGGACGTGAAACTGAACCCTGCAGAGCCTCTTTGTGCATCGACGCGTCTGATCCGAGCAGGTTTTAAATCTTCCCGCAGAACAAAAAGGCGAGAAACGTTTACCGAGCTGGTAGTGTTCGTCTGAAAGACTTGAAAGTGTGATTGTGTAGTTTACTCACTTCTATTGTGGTCTGAAAACCCTTGATATGTAAATATTTCATGTTTTTTCTGAGATAAATTAGCAAAACTATCTGAAACTAGTGTTGTGTACGGGCTGATGAAATGGAAACCATTGTTTCAGGTTTAAATCTTTTGTCTTGTGTAACACAGGAAGAATTAACAGCATCTTTAGTCTTTATTTCATATTTCAATGCCCACGAAGCACAAAGATGACATTCAGACCTGCTGCCGTGTCAACAGTCACTGTCAGCGTTTGATTGTATATATATATATATATGTTTAATAGGTATTTATTGCAGGAGATATTGTCAGATGGTAACGAGCAAATTGTTTTTATAGTGTCAAGATCTCAAAGTTTTCCTTTATTTATTTTTAAAAAGCCTTCAGAAGGCTTTTTATTTTGCCATATGGCTGAAAAACACTCCACGGCAACCAGAACAGGACAAAAATAAAGACAAACTTCAGCGAAAGCATCATAAATAAATAAAACCAACTAAATTCAGAGAAAAAGGGGAAAAATAAAGTCTACAAAAACAATCTGACTTAGGCTACAGTGATGGTGTGTTTGAAGTTTAGGATCCAGACCTTAGCCCTTCAGTAAAGTCCCACCCACTCAGATTTTCACAGGATAAATCTTTTTTAAAAAATGCATAAAAGCTATTGCTTCACCCCAAAACACCCAGCAGCCAAAGCCAAGTAAGACCGAACACATGCACCTGCTTCTGGCCCCACGTTCAACCTCGAGCCATCCCTCCTGGTTTCCCCTCTCTCCTCCGTCTTCAAATACTTCGACTTGTGCAAAGACTCGGGCTGTGACATTCATCCATCGATCGGGTCCAACCAGAACGCGTAGCTCGGAGTCGGTGGTGTGGTTGTGCTGTCCCTTTACAGGAAGGAAGATCCAGGCACGAACAGAGAGGAAGAGGAGGAGGAAGCTACACGCACACTGCTCTCCCGTTCACTTGAGTCGCCGGTCGCTGGGGGGCTGGGCTGCGTGAGGGGCCAGCAGGCGGCGGGTGGGGGCCCCGCGGAGGCTCTGCTGAGTTCCCCCTCACGCTGATGTGCTCCCATCCTCCCTGGAAGTCAAACACAACATAAAGGTGGCTTTTTTTTGTCTCACATATTTAGTTACTTCACAAATTACACAATGTGTAAAAAAATAATCTATCAATAATAAAAATCTGATTTTTTAAAATAAAATGACAAACTACAGGTGCTGGTCATAAAATTAGAATATCATGAAAAAGTAGATTGATTTCAGTAATTCCATTTAAAAAGTGAAACTTGTATATTATATTCATACATTACATACAAACTCATATATTTCAAATGTTTATTTCGTTTAATTTTGATGATTA
>NC_051441.1:11930701-11936138 GCF_001649575.2 Kryptolebias marmoratus | reverse complement strand
TAATCATCAAAATTAAACGAAATAAACATTTGAAATATATGAGTTTGTATGTAATGTATGAATATAATATACAAGTTTCACTTTTTAAATGGAATTACTGAAATCAATCTACTTTTTCATGATATTCTAATTTTATGACCAGCACCTGTATAGCCCATAAAAAGAAGTCATTTAGGTATGCAGTCGGCTCACCCCTATACCATAGTCCCAGGAAAGGCCCTTGGGCTGCATGGGCCCCACACCCAGCCTGTGGCAAACAGCTCCAGGAGTCTCAGCCGGGAAACCTGGAACTCCGTCTGCGATGATCCAAACCTGAGGAGAAAAGACACACCGACGTAAACACCAGCGTTTCAGTGGTTACTGTTATGTAGCTGTCTGAAGTCCTGCTTTTAATGGAGTCATTTAGAGCTTTGATTACGCTGTAAAATCTCATTAAACTGATAAAAAGTTGGGTCCATGAACTACAGAAGACCATCGCAGCCTTCTGCTAGCCTCGTTAGCATTTCAACTTCCTTCATGGAACTGTAGGTTATTAAACATTTACCATAAGTGTCATTAAAGAACTTGTGGTCCATGTGCAAATTCTGCTAAAATGATTACAGTATTTCATAGGTATTTGCTTTTAGGGAGTCATAGTTTAGTCCAATTAGTTTTTTCATCCTATTTATCCAAATATGGTCCTCTCTAGTCAAATAGTAAACATTCCAACCTTCCTTGTTGTAGCAACACTGACCTGGTCCAGCGGTCCCACAGAAACCTTGGTGACGTTGTTGGAGATGAGCTCCCAGGCGGAGCCCTGAGGGTAGCTGGGAGTGAGGCCCTGTCTGTACCACAGGTTACCTGAAAGACATTAATAATCGCATTTAATTAGGATTCTCTCATGTCAGAGGGTGATTAGAGTCCGGTACGACTTACTGTTTTCATCTACAGCAAAGACAGAAGTCCTCCCAACAGAGAGCTGTCTGAGGGTCTGTCTCAGGGGGGAGGGGATGTGGTACCAACATTCTCCTGCAGAGGGAGCAGACAGGAAGTGTTGCTCTGAGCTCTGAGAGCGTGCACGAATCTTTGATCGCTCTTCCTTCAAAACGCTGAAGTTACATCTTCGACTGACCTGCAGGGTTCTGCGGGGACACCGATCCTCTGTAGAAGACGGCGCCGTCCTTGGCGATGGCCCACACCTGATTGGCTCCTCCGATAGAGATGGACTTAAAGGGCTGATCTGTGCCCACATGCAGCCAGGAGCTGCCCTGCGAGAGCAAAAACACCGTAGATTAGTGAGTTTGTAGAGATTATTAGGATCCTATTATTAAAAGTGTATCGAGGCTTAAATGTGGGTATTTTAGCACATTTCTCACCGCTGGGTTTTGAGGAGTGACTCCCAGTCGGCACAAGACGTCCCCCTTGTCACTGAGGGCCCAGACGGGGACCTGGTTGACGTGGCTCTGAGCCAGACCTGGCATTAGAGAGATGTCGCTCAGACGGATCGGTGGCACCATCTTCCACGGACCTCTCACCGTTATCTTACACTTCCTGTGTGAGGAATGCACCGTTAAGGCCGCTGCAGAAACGCAGCAAGTGCCCGCAGAAACGGGAGCTTACCTCGTCCATCTTCTGCGCCGAACAAAGTCCTTCATAGTTTTGTGCCCGTGAAATGTCCTGTGGGATGGGGATGAGTCAGAAAAATGATTCACCTGTTATATTCATTTTATTTGTGATGACATCTTTTGAAATCAGCGTTTCGTACGTGGGGAAGTCCGCGGCATACTGCCAGCCTTCTTTGTCCGTTCCTCCAGGGACGTTGTAATCCACAGCCCACTCTGACACCTGAAACACAAGGTTGACAGCGGAGGTTGGCGGGAAAACGCCGGAGGAGCTCTGTATAAACTGATTCCAGCGGGTTCCTCTTACCCAGGACCACTGAGGGGTGGGTGGGGGCGTGCTGCCCTTGGTGCACTCCTTCAGCCCGCTCTCATCGCTCCACATGGGACGGTCGGTAGGAAGTCCTCTGGAGGAGCGAGTCACAAGAAGTTGCACTTTTTTTTTTCCCCCACAAGAAACAAAGAGCAAGATGACCTTTTACAGGAGTCCTACTTGTCTGTGTATCCAGTCATGGGGTTCCACCTCTGGTTCTCGTACACATGGACGCTCCTGACATCTGTCTGTTGGTGCAGCTGAGCACCATCTGCAGCAGGAAACATCGATACGGACAGATTTTAATGTCAGCAGCTGTGTGCGTTTGGGCGAGGGTTCACATAAACAACAGATGACAAAATCTTGAACATTGCTTCAGCAGTTTCTCTCTAAACACAAGCATCTTACTTCCTGTACAGATGAAGCATACTTTTAGGTATTTTTCAAGATTTTCAGCTTGTTGAACAAAAAAAGGTTATTTTAAAAAGGATGAATTTGATAGTTAAAGTATGCTCTTAAATCTGTAGGTAACGGCCTGCGGGACATGTGTTACCCGGACTGAGCTGTTGCCCAAAGTTCCCACTGTAGACCCAGGCGGTGCCGTCCCACCCGATGCCCCACACCAGCCCCAGACAGTTAGACTCTACGCAGCGCAGGTGCCCCTGGACCTGGCGCCAGAACCTGCAGCACCATACGGCGGAAGCGCCCAGCGTTAGCCACGGTATTGTTAGCACACAGAGAGAGAGGCAGAGAGTGCTACATGTTAGCATGTTAGCGACACGTTGACTGCTGTGTCACACAACAATGTGAACAAAACAAAGATGTGAAAAAGGTCAAGACTGCACGAGAGTGAGAGTTTTTAAAGCAGTGCAAAGCAGATGGACAGAACCAAGTCCTTGATGTCAGTCTCACATGAGGTCACAGGCCGTGGTGTGCGCGGGAGTCTCCAGAGACAAGGACGGCTCGTGGACCATAATGTCTCCCTTTGAGGTGGTGGACCACAGGGCCTGTCTGGACGGGGCGCCGGTGATCCCTCGACGCTCACAGCAGCAATCAGACAACAGGCTCAGCTGGAGACAGAAACAAAGAAAAAAATATGATCAGGTTCAGCTTAAACACGACTTGTTGCTTGACTCACTCAGAATGAGACAGAACCCTTACCCAGTCGGTTATGTCCTTCTCGGTTTGTGCTGCTAAAAGCAGAGGCCACCTCTGCTTGGTCCTTTCGGCTGTGTACACAGCAAACGCGTAGTGGCAGTCCTGCAGAACTGGAACCAGCACTGTCACTTCGCTTATACACACGTGAAGGTACTGCGACAAGAGGTTGAAGAGAGAATGCACAGTCACTTTTTATGCATGCATTCCAGCCATCTAATCCAACAGGCTTTGACTTGCCAAACCAACCTTCTTCTCATCGTACTGCGTGTAATAGACAAAGAAAATGCTGTCCTTCCTTCCATCCGACTTGGTAGACTGCTCGAGAGCAACGCCCACATCCACCCAGCGCTGTGGCTTCCAGTCTCTCCACCAACGTAACGTACCCTTACGCACCCACACCGACTGGATGAGACCGCGCAAACACAAGGACAACGTCACAAAGGAGGGCGTATCGAACATCTTCAACCAGAAAAAAGAACGAGCGGCCTTACGTTGCTTCTCTCCAGCGGCTTCTTGCTGATCTCCTCTCTGCGCTCCTGCTGTTGAGGCTGCTCGCTCCAGGCGGCCGACTGAACCGGAGTCAGTGACAAGGAGCTGGTGAGAGGACCTGACAGACCAGCAGGTCAGAAAGATCAAGTCAATGTGGAACATCCTTACAGAGGCAAGAAGTCCAAGACAGTAGAAAAACACGAACAACACGTCGTTCAGCTCTCAGCATTCACGCGGAATTTTTACAGAAAATGCAACAAAAAATATTTATTCTTTAAATTTCAGAGCCTGGAAAAGAGGCAAGATGCTCCATACAGTTCAGACGTAGTATCTTTTTGGAGGGTACAAGCTTAGACTTTGTAACATTGCAGATATTTTATTTGCATGAAAAATTAAACTACCTAAGCACACTCTGAGTTGGTCTAAATTTGTATCATTTTCTTTGAGCTCTTTAAACAATCATTTCATCTGCTGACTTTACTACACTAATAATGTTCTCCAAGCCTCTGAGTACCGTAGCCAAAAGCTCCACAGCCTGGTTGTTTCTGTACCTGTAGGGCTGAGCCAGCTGATCTGTGAACTCGCGTCCACGTCACAACCTCCGCCGGAGATCCAGGTCCACACCGGCGCGTCGTCCTCCCCGATGCGCTGCGACCTCTCCAGGGTCCCCAGGCCTTCGCCCGACGCACGCACCGTCGCCTGCGCGCTCCGCGCCGCCTCTGCCCCCTCCAGGTCCACGTTCATCCAGGGGACGTCGTGTCCCGCCGCCGGAGGGGTTGGAAGGACCGCAGCTGGCGGTTGCTCCTCGCCGTCTTCGTGTGGCGTCTCTGTGATGGACGCTTGTGGTGTGAGGGTCCGGTCGCGGTCAGAGACCAGGCTGTTGATGAAGCTGTCGCTGGCAGGGATGAAGGGTTTGGGGGCATCTTGCTGGGGGGCTGACGGAGTCTCTTTTAGCTCCTGTGGTGGTGCAGATGTGTCAGCTGCCCCTAAGGGGATGATAGAGGGGGCTTGAGCCTCCAGGACTGGGGTGTCAGTGTGCTGTGGGTCAGTAGGACCCAAATCTGACTCGGAGTCAGTGCAGCTCAGTGCAGGACCTTGAGAGTCCTCAGTCGGCTGGTTGCTGAACTCACCATCACCCCTTTTGAAAAACAACACACACAAAGAAGATGATTAAGGATTAAAAGTCAGGCTGTAAATTTGTGCAGCAGTTGATTCAGTTTAACTCTCCACACAGACCTGGGTGGAATTCCGTCTTTAATGCTGCCCCACTGGGCCAAAACAGGAATCCAGCCACTTCCACTTGGTTCAGACGGGGTCACCCCCATTCTAAAATACAAGCCCCGGTCTTCTCCGACGGCCCACACCTAACAGAGGGACACAGAGGGAGAGGAAGTGAGGCTGCAGCTTTGAATCAGAGTTGTATCATTTCATCTGATGAGCTGTTTAATCAAACGCTTTCAGGAAGAAAGTCACAGGCAGAATTAAAAACTAATAAAAGAAAATTATTGTTCATTCTTTAAAGACCAATCAGAGGCACAAACAGGACAGAGGCAGCTGTTACTTTATAAGGCCATATACTGTAACCCCCGGCTGCCGCCGCCTCACGTAAGCCATACCCATAACTGCAACCCTGAAATATGAAATACGGGGATATGACGGGATTCAATGACGGCGGCTTGGCCAGCTTCTAATTAGGGAGTCTCCCATATGTCAGGCCAGAGGGAATACAGTCTGGGGATATATAAGGCCGGGGCCGAGACGCCACTGCTGGGTTATTGGCTTGAGCGGCTGGCTTTACTCGTGTTACAGGGCTGCCGCGGGGCACGACTAGAGGCTGGAGGTAGAAGGGCTGAGGGGGCTGTGGGGGGAGTGGGGGGGG
>NC_051441.1:11923878-11930670 GCF_001649575.2 Kryptolebias marmoratus | reverse complement strand
GACTAGAGGCTGGAGGTAGAAGGGCTGAGGGGGCTGTGGGGGGAGTGGGGGGGGGCACGAGTGAGAGACAGAAGGGGGAGGAGGAGGTGTGAGATGTGGGTTTGCAGTGCAAGCAAAGTCTTCAGCAGTGAGAGCAAAGAGTTTCTACCCCTGATCTGGCCTGTCCTGAAACCAGATCCAGAGAGACGGTGAAGCACACTTTCCTACCACGGGAAAAAAAAGGATTTTTAGTATTTTAATTTTTCTAACAAAGAATAAAAGTACATCTTAGTGTGTGTTCATGGCAAATAAATGTTAGAATTATTATTAATTACATTAAACCCAGTTGTGTTTAGTTCAGACGTTTAAAAGTGCAGCTCTGTAGAAAGATTATGAACAATAAATACCTTACCTGAAGCAGATAGCTCTCTAAATGACCTCAGTTGGAAGAAATAGTTTAATTCAGACCAGACCGATGTCCTAACAGTGGAGCCAAAACCAAAGTGTGTCACTGTTCTCTTAAAACAGCCCCAGTCTCAAAGATTTCATGGCAGTTCTTAAACCAAACTTAAGTCCCTTACACGTTACATGGTTATTGTGGCAGAAATATTATGATACTCCGACTGATGATGAGTGCTACAGGCAGCACTGAAAAAACTCCTGCCACTTACTGCTATTTGTGTTGCAAATAACTTCACCATTCTGTGTGAATAACCATAAAATGTGAAACTGACAGCAATGTAGAGGTTTATAAAATATCGTATGCTTAAACCGCCATGAAACTATTGAGATTGGAGTTTGTTTTAAGACAACAGCAACCCACTTTGGTCTTGGCCTCACTAAACTCTATTTCTTCAAAGTGAGGGTGTTCAAAGAGCTATCCACAACAGGTAAGATATTATTTGTTCATATCTTTTCAACAGAACCCCACTACAAAAGATCTGAACTATTGCTTTAGGTAAGGATTGCATGTGTGCCTCTCTTATTAGACGGGATTCTTTTCTCCGAGCCCACAGTATCAGTGAAACTGTTAGACCTCCATTAGAATCACAGTTGCTGAAACATTTATCATCAAACTCTCTTAACCTGGTCGTTGAGTCCCACATCCACCATCATCATCTCCCCTCCGATACTGATCCAGCCAGAGCCACAGGGGTTGTGGGAGTTCACGCCACGCCTGAACCACACCTGCATACACAGACGTTCAGGTACACACACACACACAGTACGTAAACGAGCTGCTGCAGGTCAAAGCTTCACACATCTGTGAGCAGTTCTGGTTCACCTTGTAGTCCTTGGTGACCACCCAGACCACGCTGACTCCAACAGACACATGAAGAGCTTCCACTTCCTTAGAGGGCGATGCCACCTCCACCCAGGAGGAGCCTATTAGATGGAGAAGATAATATTGATAACTCTTCTCCACACTGCGTTATGACTGTTAATGTAACTGATCCCAGTATTAAAACAGCTCTGAGACCTCATTAAAAAAAGCTGCACAGTGATTCCTGTTTTGAAATGACCACGTACCATTTCCCAGGATCGGAAAACAATGAACAAAATGAAAGCTATTTTATGAGTTGTGCATAAACAGGCGCCACAGTAAGTGCTGACCAGTTGGGCTGTCCAGGCTGAGTCCGGTACGAACCAGCAGGTTTCCATCCCACAGTAAAACCCACAGGAGGTCCCCGGGGCCGGCTGATAACTGAGCCACCTCTTTGGGCACCTCAACCTCCTCCCAGCTGGTTCCCTCTGGGACACGGGGGTGGATACCCTCCCTGAACCACACCTGAACAGTAACAATCGTTTCAACAGAACATTTAAAAGTGTATAAACAACACTCTTTGACTAAACACTGGTAAATATGTGAACATTGGTTCTGTGACAGAAGCTCATTAAAATATAGTAACTTTAACTGGTGGATCAGATGAGTATTTACAGTAACTGGGTCACAAAAAACTTTGACCATGTGATTTAAAAGGAGTCATGCTGCCCTCTTGTGGCCATAAGTGCACATTGCAGAGCCAACTAGAGAGCAGCTTAGGACTAATTTTATTTCATAAAATGATATTCAGTGTTTGACTGAAACACCAAGTTGCAGAAAAGACAATTACAGAGTTTTAGTGCCCTAGAAAAGTCTCAAGAGTTAACATAGCTTTAGTTTATGTTTTATTTAGAGCCAGAGTCGTCACATTTTGTGTGAAGTTGAAGAGAAGAGAGAAAAATGGGTGAGAGGTTTGCTTCACATAAGGCACAGACTGTTGACTGACCTGTCCTTGTTGGGACACACTCCAGAGGTACGGATACCGCCCAGACTGGTCGCTCATCTCCCAGCCGCCGCAGCTGATGTCACAGAGCGGCAGCGGGGTCTTCCTGGGGTTGTCCAAAGGGATCTGCCGAGAGCAGTCTGAGCTGTACTCACATGTTCTACCCTGACTGTATGTGATGATGAAATGTGGTGCGTCTTACAGAAAGACTGAATAAAAAAAAAAAAAGAGAGAGAGACTTTGTGAACCTTCGCCCAAGTGCCTTGTGCTGTGTATCTTCTGTAACGGATCCACCGTCTGCGGCGGACACAGGAGTTCCACTTCTTGTCTGGGGAGAAGTTGGCTGGGAAGTCAACAGCATATTCCCAGCCCTAAACAGCGAGGGAAGGGAAGTAGGAAGTGTTTGACCAGAAAATTGTACCTTTTGTTAATTAAGGTAAATATAAAAGGAAGCTAGAAATCGATAAAGAAAAGGGTTTGAGTTGTTTCTCACCCCAGTCTGGCTGGGTTCTCCTCCACAGCTCTGATCCACGTACCAGTCTCCCTCCCACTCCCAGCTTCTGGAGGGCAGCTGGAAGCTGTGGAGCGGCTGGGGATTCATCCCCGTCACATCGCTCCACGGCCAGCGGTCTGTAGGCAGCAGCACGTCAGTGAAGCCATCCACTGGGTTCCACCTCTGAAATCCACACGAACAAACCATTTATTTAGAACATGCATACACGCTTCGTCCAACGAGCGAGGCACTGGACTGACCTGGTTCTCGTAGGTCTCCTCCCGGTAGCGGATGGGGTTCTCACTGGGTATTATGTGCAGGTAGACGTGGTGATCACAGCCGATGCCCCAGCAGCGCTCCTTGCCTGCAGTGACGCGCTTCAGCTCCAGCAGCATGTCGTCAGCGCGCACCCAGCTCTGACCAGCCGTGGAGAGGCTGTACACCCTGCCGTACACGTCCACAGCCCACAGCAGCGTGATGGGCATGGTGCTCCCTGAACACAAACCGTTACGCAGCACTCGGTCCTTATCGCAGTTACAGATTTCAGCTCTTTTCAAAGGTTTTCGTCAGGATTTTTTCAGCAAATCGTGACATGGAATTGTTCAAATGTGTGCAAGTAGTCATGCTAGATTTACATTTTATTGTTTGCTTTCTAATTTACTTTTAGAACACATGTTATTAGCATTCAGTGTCTTTAAATAGTGTAAGATACTCTGCATTTTAGCTTTTGGCTAAAGGGCTTATGTGCAAGGCAGCAGCTGCATTATTTTGATGTTTAACATTGTTCTGTGAACTGTCTCTGATTTATTAAAGATTTAAATGAAATCTAAATATTCTGATTATACACAAGTGGCTCATTTGAAGTAATGTTTGAAGAAAGTAAATTCTTGCAACTCTGGGGTTATCAAAGTCTGATAATGTGAGGAAAACTCTAAATTTCTTAATCAAGCGTGTTTATTTAGAAATCCAGCTTGGAAAGACAAATTTATGAGAAATAATTATTTTTTAAATCATTCCACAAGATGCAATTAAGTAAATAAACACCTATAATCTAAACTGTTTCTTCAAGCCTTATTCTAGTTTTAGGATTTTCTAAATAGTTCTTAAGATTTTTTGATAAAGCTTTGTAATACCACATTTAACATTAAAAGCTGTCAAAAATAATCTTTTATTGTGAATGTGTCATCCCTTTTCCTGTTGTATAACTTTTGGGGGCCAAGCAACTCAGTCAGCAATCTTCCTTCTGTTTGAATAGTTTGCAAGCAGCAAAAAAAAAACAACCACTTAACAGATTTAAGAGTTTTTAATTCTCAGATAAAGAATGAGGATCGAAGACAAATAACATTTATACCATTTTAAACAGCATGCTCGTTATTACTTTTAATATTTTTAAATAGCCATTGGCTAGACGACTATAGCCAATCAATACAGGGCAATGTTACATTATTTAATACTGTAAGCTATTTCAATCAGCTTCAAATGTTTTGGTCTCATCACTGTGAATAAGGGTTGAGACTCTTATTGTGAAGGGCTTGACGGAAGTTGTGGCTGAGGTTTCCACAGCGCCAAGGAGTCATATGTTTTCGGTATAGTATGTTCGTTTGTGCACAATATGTAACACGGTTTCACGTTTTGTCCCTGAAAAAAAACCCACTTTAAACGGAAACAGGAGCGCAAAAACGAGTAAAGTAGGTTATAGTTGGACATTTCTGACCGGAAGTAAAGCTTTTATTTTCTCATAGACGCTTCCTGTAGCGACTGCAATTAATCCGCACGAGCGGTCTACGGCAAAGCTAACCTTCATATTCACACGGATGCTTCGCTTAATGAGTGTATACGCATTTATTTACAGCCAGTCACTGTAAATTTAATGTTAAACTAAACCGAACAAAGCTAGCGGGTGTCAACGAAGGTGCAAACGGGGTAAATTTAGTCTGTTGAAATTATAGCGAAGCGTTTTTCTTGGTTGAATTTTCACCATGTTTGTAAACAGAAGTGGAGTTTTATGCTAACACGAAGCCCACAGGACAGTACCGAGTGGTGTCAAACACGGGAGCCTACCTGAATATTTATCCGCTGTTGTCAAGGGAATAGACGCGTCATGACATCAGGTGCAACAGTCGATACCTGCCATCTCTCTTGACCCATCCTAGGACAAATTCAGAACCACTGTGTAAAAGAAATGTATCTCCTTCTCTGCTGCATTAAGGCTCAAATAGCTTCAATATGCCGCAATAAGTCCGCTAAAGTAAGCTGTTTACATCTCCAGGGAGCAGGCCTAAAACACTGAGAAATGTAAAGAAAATCTACATAAATCATTTACTTACGTTTTCAGCTCGGTCATGAGCAACACCTCTGGGGGAGCGAGATAAAACGAAGCGCTTCATCGGCGTTTAATTCATTTTCTGGGACCCCGGAGGGTTGCCCCCGTCCGACTCCCGAGTCCACAAACAGGAAATGGAGGAAGCGCCGCCCTGATTGGCTGAAGCCTGGCGGCGGGGGGCGGACCTCGCGCTCTGATTGGTCGAGCGCACTGAGCCCTGACAGTTATATATTCGTTTCCAACCGGGCATATATTTCAATAATTTATTCAGCGGCAGATTAATTATTGAGGCACAAGGTTGGTGTTACTTGTTTGGTTACAGTTAATTTCAGCGAGTCACGGAGCGAAATAACACAAACACGAATCTAATTTGTGATGATGGATTGATTATAGAGATAAAACACTGCCAGTAGTTTGGAGCAGAATCCCTCCAAAACAGTACTAATGTATGCTGTTAATTGGTGCACCCAGCTTTCCAATTTGCGTGCTATGCATCCACACAAAATAACTAATGGGATGATAAATAAATATTGATTTTAAAGTGTTTGAATGGTTCAAAAGTTATTTGTTTAGAAAACTTTCCCTCCAGAATTAATAATAGCAGACAAATACAGTTTACATCACTGGTAGACTCTTGTTTATTAAAGTCAATTTCGCTTCTTATTTCCACTGGATCACATCTGAGAAGCATGCACTGCTCTGGCTGAAAAAACGACAAACAAGAGGAGTTTTATTGTCCTCTGCCAAGGAGGTATATGTCGGTTTGTTTGAGCACAATATTACTTAACAGGTAATGAACGGATTTTAATTAAAAATTTCAGGAAATCTTCAGGATGTCATAGAGAAAAAATTATTAGATTTTGGTAATCAGGATCTGCTTCCTACAGTTTTTTAATGACCTCATGACCTATGCTCATCTTCATAGATATGCTTGAAACTCATGCATTAAAAACTATTTAAAGGTTTGAAAAGTAACCCTTTAAAAACCAGACATTGTTGTCTTTTATGGGTGTTTTTATCATTATTATTATTATTATTGTCCTACCTTCTAATTTAATGGTTGCCAAACCTTTTAGCTTCTGACACACAAAAGAACACTTAAAGACTTATATCTTTAGTTAAAATGTGCAAACATTAGGCCACTTAAACACATGCATTATGAAAAATAAAACACACTTCTCATCTTTAATAAAAGAAAAGTGGCAAATATAATTAAAGCCTGAATTGGGCTTGTCCGATTATGGATCTACAGCTAGTATTAGCCCGCATTCAAAGTGCTCAGAGTGTAAACAAGCTCGGTATCTCTGACACCATGGCTGCTTTATGTCTGGGCCTGGCGCTGAGATGTTTTGGCCCCGGGAGGTGATGATAAAGAAGAAAGAAGAAGAAGAAGAAGATGATGATGATGATGATGATGATGGGGGCTGCAGTGCGCTGCCTGTTGTTTTGACGCACTGTCCCTTTAAGAAGCCTCTCCGCTGCGCAGAGGCGCCACAGCAGCAGCTTCGTCACATGATTCTTCTCTTGTGACGATCCGGACAGAAAGGAAAAAAGCTTCCCTGACTTCCAGATGACTTATAAGGTGCAGCGGCGGTGTTGTTTTCGTACCGAAGGACCAACTTCGCCGAGGGAAATGGGGCTAAGCTAGCCGCTAGCGGACCAACTTTAATCATTCCCGCGCCGACGGCGGATATTTGGTGAGCCTTTTGTGTCGCCTGGGGGGGGGGGGG
>NC_051441.1:11916554-11923853 GCF_001649575.2 Kryptolebias marmoratus | reverse complement strand
GGGGGGGGGGGAAACTTGGCGCATGGAGAGGGACGAAGTTTCCTTTTTTGCGCAGCGTTTTTCCGTCGCTTTTATCCGCCACAGCGCCTCGGCCAGCGTCGCGCTGCTTTCCGAGCAACAAAAGTTAAGCAGTCCGCTTTACTGCTATTAATAAACATTACTATTGTTTTATTTTTTAAAATTCAGTTTCAAAAGATTTACGAGCGGCAGAAGAGACGAGCTGAGGACGCGTTACTCCTCCGGGTGACATGGTGGACAACAAACCCCTTCTTCAGGACGGACCTCCCGCCTACAACGCAGTCCCGGGGGCGCAGGAGTACGGCCCGCAACAGCATGGCTACGGCGCCATCCCCCCGTCGGCCCCGCCGCCCTACCACTACCCCGCAGGCCAAGGCAAGTAGCCCCGTTTCCGACAGGACCCCGAACGTCTCACGGAAAGTTAACTCACCTGGCGGGACGAGAGCACGCGCTCCTTCCCCGCATTCTTTTCCTTTCTTTTAAAATAAAATCAATAAAGGGCTTTAATTTAGCTCAAGCTGTTTACCTTCAGATAAACTTTATACTACTATTACATATAAAAGTGAACTATTTTCATTATTAAGCGCTTCAAAGCTCCGCATGCGCAGTGTGTCGGATGAAAACAAGCTGTATATTTTTCAAACAAGGCATGTTTGTTGCCTGGCAGGAAACGTAAAAAATCGTCATGTAATTCTGATTTTTGTGTCCTCTTCGCGATCACAAGTCACCTGACTGACTGTACGAACAGGAAGTGCGCGGTGGCTTTTTTTTAATGTCCGCATTCATTTCTTGTAACTCGGTGAAATTTCCTGTTCTCTGAGGCAGACAGCCTCTTCCCTTTTTGGTGGATCTAACCACCCTCAGGCCTCAGAAGTGTCTGTGTGGGTTTTTTTTTTTTTTTTTTTTTTACAGTAAATCTGATCAAAGTTCCCTGCATTGCACACTCAGAGCTGCAGATGTATACAAGTCTAAAAATAAAAATAAAGTCTCTGAACTGAGTCCCCAGCTGTCCCACTAACACTCACAGCTCCTATTCTTTGACTCTGGCCAGCCCTGCTCTGTTTATAGTACCATGATTGTTAGATGCTACATTTCAAGCACCTGATCTGTGTTTATCATTGAGATTGATGCTTGTAATTATGTAATACGCCTGCCCTAATCGGAGACCCGGCTATTTACACCGCATTAAAGGAATATTTTGTATACACCTCCTGGCGTTATATAAAAACTTATGCTGCCCTTTTTTTTTTTCTCCCTCAACCTGCAGGTTTCCCATCCGCTCAGATGGGCCCCGCTATTTCCCAGCCGCCCATCGCAGGGTCGTACACCATCATCCAGCCCTCTGTAGTGGTGGTGGGAGGCTGCCCCGCCTGCAGGTGACTACACACACACACACACACATGAGGGCTCAACTTTGAGAAAATGTAGTGTGAAATCTCTGGGTGGCTTTGCCAAAGATGCTGAAACGGACTTGTTAAAGCTGAAAAAAAGCAGAGCGCTAGCTAAATGTCAGAAGTAGCAAGACCATAACTTAAAGGTAAAGGTAGCAAAAGGCAAGCTAGAAGCTAAAGGTATAAAAAGGCTAGCCCATAGTAGCGAAGGGCTATCTTAACGTAGGTTAAGTTGGAGGCTTGCTAGAAGCTAAAAGTAGTAAAAGGCAAGGTAAGAGGAGCAGAATGGTAGCCTAAGAAGACAAAAGTAGAGCATGTATGCTGAAGCAGATTTCAAAGAGAACGAAGTTTTGTGTTTATCTGCGGTGAAAATGTTTTTAAAAAAGAAAACTACTTTTAAAAGAAGTTGCAAAAACAAAAGGTCATTGTACCTAACTGAGCTGAACATATTGATTTCTGAATGGCTGAAATGGCAGAGAGTGTGTGGAAGTGGTCAGACCGCTGACAACAAGAACAAATATCTTAAATCCTATAAACCGTTCCCACACAAAGCTCCTGAGCGCTCCACGCTCCGTTATGAAGCCCAAGTCTTTGTGGCCAGCATATTCGGTTTTAGTTCATGTGTCAGTGTTTGTGGTTGGCCTGTGTGTTTGTTTTGCTTTTTTCCTCTCCCGTTTCTGCTCCCCTGCTATCAGTAAAGATAAGGCGAGCCAAGACAACTTTCAGTTTTGGAAGTTTCACATCGGTTTCACTGCGGTGAGTCGACATCCTGTCAGTCAGCTGACATCGGATCAGACATGTGACAGGGCCAAAGGTGCCTGCAGGCAGCGCTTCCCGTCGATTAGGTTTACTTCCTTCCCGTTGGAACGACGGAATAAAATGTAAAAAAACATTTTTATTTTTTTTTCGTGGGACTTGCTGAGTAGGTTTTTATTTTTAGTTTCTTTGTCGTCACGAGGGTTTGTGTGGTTAAATCCCATCATGAAAGGAGGCAGCGTAGCTCAGGTTTCTAATGAACTGAAACAGTTGATGCCTTGCCAATAAACAAAGAGAAACTTCACAGTGGAGACAACATAGTTATTCATCTTCCCTCCGATGCTCTTTACCATACCATGCCACTTTTATTTCTAAAGCTCTTAAAAACAACGTAACAGCTGACCAAGGTGCTGTACAAAATGGTATAAAAGAGAAAAGAAATGAAACAACAACAGCAAGGAAAAAAGGAGCTACAGAAAATTATTTAATTAGTACAAGTTAAAAAAAAAAAAAAAGGTAAAGATTAAGACACAGACGATGACTCACTCGGGGTTGAAGGCCAAGGTAAAAAGTGTGTTTTTAAACGAGTTTTAAAAATGGCCGGAGATGGATCCTGCCTAACCTGCAGCGGAAACTCATTCCACGCTTTAAGAGCCAGAACTGCAAAGGCTGGATGTCCTCTGGATTTATATTTGCTTGCAGAACAGAGGAGCTTCCTGTGTGACCCTGAGATAACAGTAGAGCAAACAGCCCTGTATGTTTGGCTCACCTGCAGTCTGGAAAACTTTGAGGAGAGTCAGAAAATGCTGCCCAGGCTTTAGTCGGAGCCCCCGACTCTCCTGGCACCAAATGTCTTGTGCACAAAAGGCAAACGCTCAGAAAGTGACATGGAGTAGAACCAAAACACACAGTGAGCTTTATTTTACCTGGTAGAACATTCTTATTTCTAATGTAGAGTAGGTTTTTATTTATTTTTACTTCCTGTGTCTTCTGAATGTATTGTTTCCTCCCGTCACACTGCTCGGTGTGGTGCAGTCACGAGACCGCAGTTCGCGCTTTGTTTACCCTAACTGTGGATTAAAGCCGCTCAAAACGACCTGCTTCGTGTCCTCGCAGTTCCTTTTCTTGTTTTTGAAGTTTAGCTCGTTCGTGTCACACGTCCTGTTTTCTATAAAGACACTGTCGTGGTTTGAATAAAATCAGTAGTAGAATAGCTTTGAATCCTAAAGGGGTGCTTCAGATGTTTGCGCAAAAGGTTGTGAGCAATTAATATCTTACCTGCTGTAGATGGCTCTTTGGATGACACCAGTTTGACGAGTTAAAGGCTACTCCAAACAGAGCCAGCTCGGTTTGCTGCATTTTAATTAACTTAAAACCTAAATAACTATGATTTTATTTTACAAAATTAGTTATAGTTTAATACTTTTTCAAGCCTAATCAAAAGTGGACACTAACATATGTCAAAAATAACCTATTAATCACAGGCTGCTGGACAACAATTAGCATAGATGCTAACTTAACATTGAAAACTCCAAAGAACAGCTAACGCAATTAGCATCATGTTTATTGCTGGAAATTTGTCCACAAATCAGGTGTTTCATTGTCTTTCATAAAGAGAGTCATGCTGTCTTATTCCAGGACATCTTCAGGGTTCAGTGAAGAAAAGATGAAGATTATATGAAAACGTGTTTCAACGTGTTTCAGGAAGCTACGGCAACTCTGCTAGGACAAACGGCACCGAGCAGCAACTCCTCTGACTCTTAAAGTGGGAGCAAAGATTTAACATCAAGAAAACAGATTTTTGACATTTTAAAGCTGATTCAGAGTTATTTTTTTATGTCCATGATGACTTGTGTAGCTTTACAAATCCTGTATTGTCTTTTCAGTATATTTAAATTTTCCGGTGCGTGTTTGCTAATTATTCCTGGTTTCTTATTCTGTAACAGAGTGGGCGTCCTGGAGGACGACTTCACCTGCCTGGGTATCCTGTGTGCCATCTTCTTCTTCCCCCTGGGCGTCCTCTTCTGCTTCGCCATGCGCCAGAGGAGGTGTCCCAACTGTGGCGCCACCTTCGGCTAGAGGGACCAAACTACAGCTCTTTATTTTTTTTTTTTCTCCCATTTACACACACACACACACACACACACACACACACACACAAATATAATCCTGCGTTTTCCGTACAACAAATCATATAGATTCTTTTGCCATAAATTTAGATGTTAGAAATCTATTTTCATGTTGGAGTTGAGGATATTTTCTAGCACACGTGAGTCCAGCTGGTGTCAGTGCCTTCACTACATGCTGAGTGATCATCAGTCTTTTTGCTCTTTCTGTAAGTTTTGTTGAGTTGTTTGTGGATCTGATAAGATTCCTTCACCCAAGGCCATTAGTATATTTTCTCTTTTGCACACTTTGCTTTCAGTTACCATTGTGCTCGGTGACATCATACTCATATCACTGATTAATTAGCTTTTTACGTTCTGGAAATGCAAAGTCTTGGACGTGATCTGCTTCGACTGGAACAGTGGACTCATTCAGAAGTGGACGAAGCGTCTTTTTGTTTGTTGTTTATTTTGTTATTTCTTGGGGCCATATTTGCACTGACATTTTGACGACGACGATGATGATTCTGCTGGGTTGTTTTTCCAGGGCCAATGCAGACCTCAGGTACATACAATCTGAAACGCCCTTGACTTTCACAGCCCCGCTGTTGGACTTTTTGAGAGGAGACTCTGGCGGCAGAGCAGAGCTTCAGCTGAAGCCTCTCGACGGCGGCGTGTGTAATCTCAAGGTTTTTATCTCCGTACTCTCTGTGACAAATCAGCTTCCTCCCAGCCCAGACTATGGAGAATGTCTTCGTCCCTCGTGTTCGTAACCATCGTCTTCCACAGCAGGACGTTTTTCAGTCTGTTCAAGACCCGACCAGGTGGGAGGGATTCGAAATAGTCTTGCTTTAGAGAACACACTACGCACGCTCTTATGATTGAGATTCTTACTTTTTATAAATGTAACTTACTGTAATTAAAACATAATGCTACTCACTGCTTCTCTTTTCTTTTAATTAACACAATGTAGACTTAAAGGCGTGACATTCCTTTGTTTTAGGTGAAGATGTGAATGACTCTCAGCTACTACCACACCAAAATTCAGCTCAATAGCTGTAGAGTTGGAGACATTTTAGATTAGCTGAGGCCTCCATCTTGATTTGGGTTGTTTGGAGATAAGTTTCATTCAAATCTGCCCAGGAGTTCCTGATATTTTGCTAACACTGCAGACTTAAATCTTGCCATCAGTGATGAGCCAAAGTGACTTAAAACATCAATCTGAAGAAATAAATCTTTATTCTTTACATAGCAAATGATATTAAAGGTGGTAATGAGGGATGAAGACAAATCGTACAACTGCACAGCCGGTGGAAGGATGAGGTGAAGACAAGTTCAATCTGTGTTACAGCATGTTGGTGTTAAGGCACGTTACAAAAAAAAAATTATCTTAGGTATATACATTAGGGCAAAAATTAAAAATTGTGCCTTTTTTTGGACATGTTTGTTGACATCCTTTTTCCTCCAAGCAATCACCTTCAACAGCGAGTGGACGCACGAGGACGGAAAGGTGAAATGTTCATGTCCTGCTGTCCTATGGCCATGGGAAAAAATAAATCCTATAGTCAAAGAAGCAACATCATAAATACATTCAGATATTTGACCAGTTTTATTCAGCTAGACTTCACAAGTGCAGGTAAGACTGGTTTCAGTCTCACCACGACACAGACGGATTAAAATAGAAAATATATATCGATCATAAATATGTGTTCAGGAAATAAAATGCTCCCAAAATACTTGTTTTATTATAGCAGTAAGGTGATCCTAATTTTAATGGCCTATTATTATTTTTATTAAATTCCTCGGCTGTGGTCCAGATGTAGCTGCTGAGCTACACGAGTCGGATGGGATCTGAGGAGGATCAGATGACCGGCGCAGAGCGATCGTTGGTGACAGTCGGGCGAAGCCTGATCGTTGAGAATGGGTTCCCTCCGCTGTGGGGAAAAAAAAAAGAAGAGCTGAAGGATTAATGCGCGTCTGGGTGAGAGGGAAGAAACGATGCGAGCGTGTGACCTACGCGAGGTAAGCGTGAGTAGGTCTCGAGACGCCGTTCGACTGGACCGCCTGTGGAGAAAAACAAAACGCTCATCAGATCCGAATCACAGGAGCGTCACGTTCATTTCAATCCAACACACAGCTGTTCTGATCAAGGACTTCACAACGTGAATGAATGGATTTGACAAAGTTGAAGGTAAACCTGCTGTGTCAAATGACAAAACAACACGTGGGACCTGGAGCTTCTGGAAATTCGAGTCTGTTTTTTCCTGCAACAAGTTTCTGCCACAGTGCATGAAGAAGCACTCTGAGTGGGGCAAAGTTAACCACCGGGGACGTCACCATGTTTGCTTAAAGCCAGAACAACAACCTCATTTCAGTCAGTTCTTTTTGCGTATTTAAAGGCAAATCTAGGCACGTTTGATTGATGCCATAAGAGCAAAAACTACTTTTACTGAGGAATAAAGAGCTGGTACAGGTTTGTACAGCATTTAAAACTAATTGTACCTTTCAAAGATAACAGAAAAGTAAAATAAAAAAGCTAAAGACCTCCCAGACAATCAACAAAATCTGTAGTGTTTGTAACTATACAGGTGAGAATCTGCAGATCCTATAAATAAACTCAGCTTTGGGTTTGTTTATAACAAGTCTTGTATAAAATCAGTAGTGACTAAAAGTATAGGTTTGGACCCTTTTAAAGCTTAACCTGCAGAGGACACAAATCAATCATTTTTCTCACAAAAGCAGCCTGATCGTTGGACACGTCCCGTCAGCTGCCTGCAGTACCTAAAGGTGTCCACAAGATGTCAGAAGTGGACAGAGGTACAGATGTTTGAACTCCAGTTCTGTTCGGTCCCCCAGGATCAGGGCTGTTTAACACCCGTTTAGCATCTTTAAATAATATTTAAATTTACAACAACCGTGACTGGAAAGACGGTGAATGTGTTCATTTAAGCTGGAACTCTAATTTGCTTGTTTTGCTTTGAATAGCAGCTCCCAGACATGAGCTTTTAATCACTCCCCCCCCCCCCCCC
>NC_051441.1:11883823-11916523 GCF_001649575.2 Kryptolebias marmoratus | reverse complement strand
CCCCCCCCCCCCCCCGATCCTCATCTTTAAAATCAAGAATGTGTCTGCCTCTTTGGTTTTCTTTGTGGAGCTGCGTTTCTCTGAATATATCAATTCCTGCACATCGCTATCTGAACCTTCACACATGAAGCACCGAACCAGCGAGGGAGCATTTCTTCTTTCTGGTGAAAAAGGCATTCCAGGGTAACCCCGCCTCCCCCAGCTTTCTCACATTTTACTTCTCACCTTTTTCTTGACTAACCTGTATTACTGTGTAAACAAAGACACAAACAACAACAAAAAAAGAATCTGTATCTGCAAAACCTATCAGCTTTATGGCTCAAAGTAAGTAAAGAATGTGGAAAAAAAACACCTTTGTTTACCGGCCTCTTTTCAAACACTAACAAAAGAGAGAAAACACTTTTCAAACAGCTTATAGGTGTGAACTCTAAGATATTTAGGCCTGGTTAATTGTCTAAATAGTGCATTATTTTATTAAAAGGCAAGAAAATTCATGAACGATGAAGCAACAAGTTGCCAACGCACCTCCAGAAACAGCCACCCACTTTACACTTTACTGAGCATAAACCAAAGTCTTCCATCTAATCTGCTGCTGGAGAGATTTTCCCACACAAATTCATTCTGGGACCAAATAGGTCTGTTTATAAAAAGGCAAATATTTGGCAGTTCATAGGGAGGAAATAAAACAAATCTCTGGAAAATCCTCAATTTTGGGGAGGGAGGTATAAGATGGGATAGAGAAGTGATGTATAGAAATAATAGTAATGAGAGAGACTGAAAGAAAAAGTATCAAGAAACATGACAAACGCTTAATAACTTCAGTCTGCCAGTGTCCCCAATGAAGGGTGCGTGATTAAATAAGGCAAGAAAAAAGCCGAGACCTTAGCACCTGTCGGACAGAAAGGAAATCTAGACTAGCAGCAGTGTGATGCAGCACAGGCAGTGGGTGGATGTGTGTGTTAACGATGAAGATCGGGCGGCTGGATCTGACCCCGACAAACCACAGGCACATTTACATTCACCCCGCGGAGGACAAATAAAAAGCCTTTGGAGAGAGAGAGAAAAAAAAAAACACAGCTTTGCCTGCGACTTTGCATGGGACGCAAATGAAAGAACATTTGTGGAGAAAGGGGACATGCTGGAATGGGAAATGGCGGAAGTAATATTTGGTCAGGTTCTAATGTTTTTTCCCCCTCACTGAAGCGACGTCACACAGATGATTCTATGATTCTTGATGAATCTTTCTCCTGGGACGACAAAGTTTAGTATAAAAAGTTCACCTCAGACAGGCCATCTATAGGACTCCTATAAAACACGAGGACCTGCAGAGGGAGGTGGAATCAGCTTGTGATTGAATTTAACTAAATCCAACTTGCAGGTCCCTCTCTGCTGTGCTTCAGCTTCCTCCCTTCCTGCAGGGGAGCCTGTCATGTACACGCAGGCTGGTAACCACGGCAACCGTCGAAGCAGCAGTGAGTGACATTAGATGATGATTTTCACTCAGCTGCTGTGGATTCTTGCAGCTGTTTATATTCCTCATCTTGTGTTTTACTGCAAAGAGTTTGAACAGGAAGAAAACAGGTGTCTGAGCTGGGTTAGATTACCCAGAATAAACGCACGTCTGTGTTCTCTGGTCCCTTCACAAACAGCAACTCCTCAAGTCCAAGTGATTGATTTTTTTCCTTATTGTTGGTCAGCCCACGCAGAGTGTATTAGAGTGGTGTTCAGGTTTCCAGGGCAGACATATAAAGCTCATCTGACACCACCTACACACACACGTACCACCATCAGCAGTCAAGATAAGGCTGGAGCCTCGCTGCGGCAGGTATCAGGTGAGACGCAGCCTCAAAAAAAACCAGAGCAGCAGAAAAGTTTGGCGTGAGGGAGCAGATTAGACTGCGGCGAGGGGGTGTACGTTTCTCAGAACAATCATTTTAAATCTGAACTCAGCAGTTCAAATGACAGGGAGAACGTCGACCAATCGGCCAAGCCCCAGATCTCCAGCCCACTGACTCACCGTGTTGAGATCGGAGGAGGAGGAGGAGGCTGCGGAGGGCGTCGGGGAGTGATGGTGGTTGTTCATGGCGACGCTGCTCGCGGACAGGGGGCTGACCTTGACAGAGTTGCGTCTCGGGGTGCTGCCGTAGTCTGCCGTGGGGAGCACCATGGTCGCCTCGTCCGTCTCCGTGTCTTGATGGTGGAGGTTGACCACACTTTTGCTGCGGTGAGGGGCGGCAGCATCACTGAAAGCAGATGACAAGTAACTCAGGTCACAGTAACTCCATCTTAAAACATCTCCAGTCTTATAAATTTCATGCAAACGTCGTTCCAGAAACTCTTCCCGACTTCATTACAATTCAAAAGGGATGCAATATGATTAAAAACCAATTAGTGATGCACTTTGATTATCTGATTATCAGGCTTGTGATTAAACCCCAGGAGGCAGCTGGTAAGATTATGATTTCTTTCAGTTTCAGGGGTTTGAACACAGAAATACAAATTTACTAATTGAAATGACTACGTCTTATTTTAAAGAAATACTGATTTATACATTTTCTTGCATAATAAAGAGTGCACAAAAACATAAGTCAAAAAAAATCTATTATTAACAGGCTGCTGACAAACAACAGCATAGATGCTAACATTTAACACAATTAGAATCATGTTTATCACAGGAGATTTCTTCACAAAACAAACATTTCTAAGTCATTACTAAAGACAGTTAGATTATGATAACTAACTCGTATTTGCAGACATTTATTCTTCAAGGTTCAGCAAAGAAAAGACTAAAAAGACGTGAAAACGCACAACCTTACCGCACCATGTTTCTACGACAGGAAGCTACGGCAACTCTGCCAGGACAAACGGCACAGAGCAGCAACTCATCAGATTAACGCTCAGATTACAGATTAACGCTAACAAAACTGATTTCTGACATTTGGAAAAAATGATTCAGAATCTTCCATGTCTGCGATGCATCTAAAAATACCACGGCCAATTTTACATTTACATGAAAATCTGTAGTCATTAATTGCAGGACCTACGGTGTAACCTGGGACACTTGCAGCAGGATTATCATATTTCTTGGCTTCATGTGAAACTGACAAAAGTTTATAAGATAGCGTTCACATGAGCAGCTGTGAAACTTTAGAATGGAGCTGTTTTAAGATGACTTTACTTTAGGACTAGGTGTTAATTCATCAATCCTGTCAGAATTAAACTATTTCTCCAAATGATGTGGTTCAATAGAGCCATCTACAACAGGTAAGATATTCATTGTTAAAAAAAATCCATACTATCCCTTTAAGGATAACTAGAATCAAGAGTTGAGCAACAAGAGGGGAGTCCCCAAAGGATTAGAAAAGTTGTCATTTCAATAGAAGTAACTGGAGGAAACGGTGCCAACAATCCAGCTGGCTGCAACCTGAAACCTGCTGGTCTGTGTGTGCGAACAGGAATGTAGAGTCTCCTTACCTGTTGTTCACCTGCGGCTCTGTGAGAGCGCGACAGTACGAAGACGGGAACCAGCCCCTCCTGAAAAACACACAAACAAGGAAGTTAGAAGGCCTGCCGTCCCTAGAAAATCTCAAGAAAAAAATCTAAATCATCCCCATTCAGTGGCTATCTCCATTATTTTGCACCAACAAAAGGTGAGGAACAAAAAGATGGTCACACAGATAAGTTCCTTTTCTCTCACAAGACTGCTCTAAAAAAGTTGATACAGCTCAGGTGGCCTCTGAGCTCTGAGGTCAAGCTGTGGTAACAAAACCAAGCAGGAAAACTCCACGTCTCATTTTCTTTTAATTTAGCTGATTTAACCTTTCGCCTTAAAAAGCAGAAATCATAACCTACCCAAATGAACAGGACTTTGTGATTAAAGTCCTGTTCTGAACCTTTCTGAGACCTTGAATGAATCTCCACAGATTTAATGCATGAGTCAGATTCTCAGCTTGGTTTCTGTGGCCTCATGCCACCATTTGTTGCTGCCCACACACAAACCAAAATAAGCTTGACTTTATTACTGAGCTGAGAAAAAAAAAAACGTGATAAAGATGGTCAAGTGGCAAGCTCTGTGAACAGATATTTGCATGTGAATATGCAGAATGTGTAAACAAAGAGACATAATGGTTGACACGGGAAGCTTCCTGGTTGCTGTTTGTAGCCCCAGCAGCATGAACCAATCACATTCAAGCTGCCTCGGGTCACCAGAAGGCAAACGATCACGTGAAGCGCAACAGATGCAAAAGAGATTGAAGGAAAAGGGGTGTAGTCCTGAATTAGTCCGCTGTTTTCACCATTTATTTATTTGCATTCAAAACAAACCTACACATGGAGCAGAAGCTCTGTCCTCATATTCAGGTTATCGCCTGCCGTCACAAAAAAGCCAGGATATTGTGGAATTTTATGGGCGTGTTAGCAAAATATCTCATGAACCACTAAACAGATTTTATTGAAACTCACTGGACGCACATCTACTACTGAATAACACAAAAATGGCTAGAATGGCTAGCTGAGAGTCGTGTCCGTCACATAATGTGAGCACTGACAGATCGTGGGACATCTTTGTTCAGAACAAGGCAGCGGCTGAGGAGCATTCTTTCAGGGGATGCTAGATTCAGTTTTTATTTGGGTATCCAACGACCCCTCTGGAAATCTAAAACATCCTCGTCAGCAAAGACAGATTATAGCTGATAAAACCCTCACAGATTCAATCTCACCTCGTATAACAGGAGCATGAATTCCCTCACACAACAAACCTGAATACATGCAGCCAGAGTTGGATGGGTTCACCTGTGACCTTGAAATCAATAGGGATCATCCTTGACCCACGAGGTGTCCAGCTGCTTAGCTCAACTGTGCAGCTCGGACAAGAAACTGACGGAGGAACGACCGGCGCCAAGTCCCATCTTAGGGCGGGTGTATAAAAATAAAAAGCCCAGACCAAGGCATGTGTGTCATTGTGCCGTCATGGTACAAGATCGTTCATGACCAGCGTGTGATTCAGCCTCTCCCTCACTGTGGGAGAGGGAGAGGCTGATCATGAGCTTTGGATAACAGGAGCTTTGGATAACAGACATTTCCTTTGTGCTCCTATGATAAAAGACTCAAGACTCTGCTTGGAAATGCATTTACTGAGTCACACTCATTAATAATTGCTCATGTTTACTTAGGTTACGGTTTTCATTGAGAAACATATTTGCTACCAGGACAACAGTTACTCTTTGCTTCTGAACTACGCTCTTTGCTTTCAGAAAACTGAACTTTGAAGCAGGAAAGTTCAACTAATAGTCCCGCTCAGATGATACTGATGTCACTGTTTAGTCAAATGTTGAATTATTCATCACCAGCTCATTCTTTACTCACTGGATTCAAACGAATCAGACATTTTCCCAGTTCGTAAATATCTGAATAATTGTAGATGTTGCCAGGTGAGCTGCAGGAATTTGATATCAAAGCTGATTTATTACAAAGAAAAAAAAAAAAAAGACCAGTCAGACACCTAAAAGCATCAAAGACGCTCCCCCTGTAGGACATGAAGTCCATCTCTTTGGACATGTTGCTCTGATAAACACGATGAGATACAATTTTTAAGCCTTTGGGCATTTTTTTGGCTCGCCCCTCCGGCGGCAATGAGGCAACAGAATAAAGTTTTATTTGTGGCAGCATCACGTTGGAGAGCATCTCAAACACCTCCTCGCCAGCCTTGATCACTTTCCCCCCCCCCCCTCGGATATATTTGCCAGGTAATTTCCCTTGATAGAAGCGTAGATCAAACCTGATGGAAGATTAAAATTCAAAGCCACTTCCAGAGGCTTCAGATCAAATCTTTGTTTAAAGAGTCAGACATCAGAGCCGTGGGGGGAAGCGGGCCTCTCTGTGTGGGAGAGCAGGTGGTATTCTACATTTTCTGATTCTTCTTTGGGTGCCTCGCTCCAGTCTGCTGCTGAACATCCCACCCTCAGGCCATGCTTCACTTTGATTCATCAGCAAGGGGTCCAGCTCAGACAGAACTGACACGCCTGAAGGCATGTGAGCGGACGGACACGGCCAGCCTAATAATCAGAACAAAGACCATCTCTTCAGCAAGCTTCATGACTGAAACGACTCAAAGGAATAAGAATGAAGCAGGCGACTAAATTCAAACTCTCCTTGGTTGGGAGACATGTTGGCGCTCAGAGTAAATGCTATTGATTCTCAGCTACTACCACGCCAAATTTTAGCTCAGTAGCTGTAAAATTGACTGACTTACAGCCATTTTTGTGTTTGCTAAGGTCAATTAGCTGTAGCAGCCATGTTGAATTGAGACGACTCCAAAAGGTTAATCAGACAAACACTCAGACACGGTCGAAAGGAGGATTGTGTTCGTTTCTGACATTCAAAGAAATACAAAACAGGCGGGGAACGTTGAGATTTTCAGTGAGAAAATCACAAATTTCGAATTGCATTCTGTAAATACAAATGTCTCCTTTATTAATGTGATTATAGTTTGGGGTTTAATTATTCTTAAAAGCCAGACACAAAACAAAGAAACAAGAAATATGTATATAAATATATAGAGCAGGTGGAAAAAACATTGTAGAACTAGTCTAGCCAGTGCACCATCGGTTGCATTAATACATCCTACCAACCACTAATATAAAAAGCTTTAATAATACTTTTGGATCTTAAATAAGATGACCAGAATTGTCTGATTTTTAGCTTGACCTCTGACTGAAATTCAAAAATCTGTTCTCTTTCTTCGCTGTTATAAGGCATCTAAAGAGATGAAGTTAAAGAGTTACAATTTGGCTTATAAAAAGGAGATATAGGTACTATAATTCTTTTTGAGCTGGGATTTATTTGTGCAAATATGTTTGGCCAAGAAGCTGGAGGATGAGGCTGAGCCAGTGCAGGCATGTAGGAAGGGTACATCTGGTGTTTTTAACAACCTAATGTCTGAGTGACCACATTTAGTCATGGAAAGTAGGCACACTCCCGAACAATCGTGCTTTTCTGCTCCCAAATACCGTTTAGGCTCCTCACTTTATGTGTTAGCACCCACTGTATTTATTTAATGCGCGGCTTTGGAGACGAAACGCTATTTATGCCTCATGAAAATTGACTCACTTTCCGTTCTTCTCCATTTCACCGTACATCCAGCCATCCCTCTCATCGGGGAGGAGCAGGATGATGACGTCCCCCTCGTCGAAGCTGAGCAGTGTGTTGTTGTTGCCAGCAGTGTGGGGGAAGATGGTACGAACGCGTGGCTTCTTCACCATGTTGTTGAGGCCTGTGGCGACAGACACTGACCTGGCGAGGCCGTTCTCGTCTCCGTTCCCATGGTCTGACGAAGAAACGTAGGGGAGGATGACGTTGATGCAGTATTAGACACAAAACCTTATCCAACATTATTAGACATATCAACCCTTAACAGGAAGTAAAGCTGGAACACATTAAATTATTAGTTTTCTTGGTATCTGATATTAAAGCGAAGCCTGAAATGTGCTTGTTATTAAAAACTATTACAGATGAAAGTGTCTTTTTACCTGTGCTGTTAGTAGTGGGTGTTCCACTGGCAGTGTGGTTGTCCTGGTTGAACATATTAACCAGAGGACTTGTCTGAGCCTTCAGATGTGGGGCTGGGGGGGCAGACATGTTCTGCAACAGAAAAAAATCAATACTATTAGAAACGTGGCAACAGTAGGCAGGAGCCTCTTCCTTTTGAGCTATGTCAAACTTTATTTCAGCGTTTTGCCTACCATTATCCAAAGAGACGCACCCTGCCCGACCCCCCCATGAAGATCATGGTAATAAATTAATAACTATCTGTATGTGTTTGCAAGTATTGGCCCCCTTTGAAAACTTTCTGGAGGCGCCCCTGTGCCCGAGGCCCTCAAAGCCCCTTGCAGCTGAAGCTGAACAGCCCCGACGTCGGGAGCTCTGGAGTCCCCAGAAACCTGACGACAATATCTAACAGGAAGTGAGAAGAATTTAAACTTTTCTACGAGAACCAGCTTCTTTCATGTCGACTCCTATTTTAATTCCAGTTCCATTTTTTTAAATAGATTCAGCATCAAGTTTCAATTCCCAGCTGTAACCAACTACCTGGAAGTATTTCTGAAATCTGCTCACAATGAACACTTGGCAACAGCTCCCCTCCAGTAGCTGACCTCCTCTCACCATAACAACAGGGTGCTCCACTCAAACAACAAAGAAAATGTCTCAAATAACCAAAGTTTCCACCCATCCCCCAAACTCCTAAAGCAGCAGCATGCTGATTGTTAGGTGCCACAACATGATTGAATCCTCTGTTTCAGCGTTTATGTCTTTATGGAGCATTTAGTTTGATTATATCAAGAATCCTGTTATCACTGATTCAAACATCCACACAAGACTAAATACTTCTGAGAGGTGTAATTAGGCTCTTCATTATGAAATGATGAGATATTATTTTACTACAATGTCTCATCCAAGGACACGTCTTCGTACCATGCTGTGTCGTGATGGGGAGGGCGAAGGCAGCGGCGTGATGGTGACGGGCTTCCTCAGTCCTTCGATCATGGACAGAACGCTGTCAGGCATGTCGGTGGCGTCGGTGCACTGGTCCTGCCAGGTCCGCAGCTTTGCCGCCAGGATTTCTCTGCCCTTTTTTCCAACCGGCGTGCAAATAGGACAAAGATATTAAAAGAAATCGTGAGTAATCTCTAAAAGCAGCGCATACATCTCTGTCACCATGGTAACGTGATAGATTGTGGGCTTTGGAGGAAATTCTGGAGAATCTTAGATGAGCAAGAAAAAGGACTTCTTTTATAAAAAAAAAAACATTCTGATTTAAGGTCTAGATTTAAAAATACATAAATATTCCAATTTAAAGATTATTCCTTTTCTATAAAAGTAAGAATTTCTTCTCCAGGTTTTGGAAGTCTCATTAACTTTACTTTTATGCCTGGCTTATGAATAGATGGAAAGAGGTTTTTGGACATTCTTCTGTAATTCAAATGTTTTTTTTGTTGTTTTGCTCATGGATTATTTAATTCTAGTAAGTGCTAAGATTCATAAGAATATATTTTATTTAGGCATGTAGTTTAGGCTGCGTTGTATTCTGTGGACGTGTGATGTGTTTTCAGCTGTTGTGTGGCTAAAAGGAACAGTTTTACAATGAGGTATATTTGTTGTGTGTTAACAATATTTGTTAGCAAGTTGTGCAACATTACAGCTGTGTATTTCTTTTAGCAATAAACATTGAATTATCAGCACCATAAAGTCTGTGTTTACTCTGTTGCTGTTATTTGTTCACTAAAGACTGGAAAAACAAACTGGTTTATGACTTAACAGCTGTAACTGAGGTGTATTTGACTGCATGGCTGGTATTATTTTTCTATTTGCTTTATTAAGTCTAAAAGCATTTGTCCAAGTGCTTATAAGTCACAACAACAGGAGAAAGCATAATCCCATGTTGAAAATTAATAAAGTGGTGAACTCAGACCTGAACCTTCAGAGCCACATAAAGACAGTTACAAAGATGGCCTTCCATCACCTGAAGAACATTTCCAGGATTAAAGGACTAATGTCCCAGTAAGATCTAGAGAAACTCATCCCCGCCTTTATCTTTAGTCACATTGATTACTGCAACAGTGTCTTCACAGGTCTGCCTAAAAAAAATTATTCAGACAGCTGCAGCTGATCCAGAACGCTGCTGCTCGTGTTCTCACTAAAACCAGGAAGTTGGAGAACATCACCCCAGTTCTAAAATCCTTCCACTGGCTCCCTGTAGCTCAGAGAACAGACTTTAAAATACTTCTGAATGGCTTAGCAGCACAATACATTAAAGGTCTGATGTTGTTGGATCAACCTTCCAGACCACTCATGTCTTCTGGTTCTGGTCTCCTCTGCATCTCCAGAACCAGAACCAAACATGGAGAAGCAGCATTCAGCTTCTATGCATCTTTATTGGAGACTTTGCAATTTTGTGTTTTTATGATGTAAAGAACTTTGAACGGCCTTGGTGCTGAAATGTGCTAAACAAATGAACTCGACTTAAAAGCACTACAACAGATAGAAGCTCGTGTTTGTGGTTTTGTGTTAAAATATGGGCGAATGTGTATTTTTACCTTGTCGTGGAAAGAAGCAAAGTGGTAGGTGAATATACAGTGTTTGTCAACAAGAAAACAGTAGCGTCTTTTCTCTTCCAGCAGAGCCTCCTTACAGCTGTCCGCGAGGAACAACTGAATGTCCGTCTGCCGGCCTGTTAACGTTTCCAGGCACTGAAAAAACAGAAACATGAATCTACATTATTCCAGTTACTTCAAATAGACAGAAATAATTATGCACAAGTACAGAAGTTTATTTGAATCAACAAATGACTCAAGTTGGGCTAAAAAAAAAATGCACCCTCTCACAAAGGTCACCACATAGTCTTATCTCGCCTTGCACATGGTTTGCAACAACAAAAAACCCTTTCATTGTTGACATATACGCAAACCCAACAAGGGTGTATTACATAAAAGGAGCAGAGTTCTTTTCTAAAATCCTAATCTCCCCCATGCAGGGGAACAGGTATTGTTGGTTTGCTATGATGACAGACTGGACTGCAGGTACTATTTAGAGGGAAAAAAAAGAGCAACGTGAAAGATAAATCACTTGTAGGGAAGGACTGTGTTATCTACACCGACAGCCTGGGACTGTAAAAAGGTTAAAAGGTCATGAAGGATTCAGTGTTTGGCTATTTGAAAGTAAACAAAGTCTTTTTTTATATTTTATCTTGGATTATATAATTATGGACTGAAGAGGATTAATACAATCAAGCTACATTCAATTTATTTTCTTGTTTTGTTACTCCAGTAAACATCAATGAGGAATGACGTTAAAAAAAAAACTTTGTTGGGTGCTGTTTTGAGTTCTGGTGAAGATTCGCCTTCTCATATTATTAGCTCTAAAAATCTGACTGAACCGGCTTTGTTTAGGATTGTCCCTGATTTATTGTTAAAGCTGCTTCTTCAGATCTGCATCTCCTCCAACCGTCTGGAAGTGACACGCCTCTAACGGCTCTTCACACAACAACACCGGCTCGATCGGGCCTCGTCTGATGCCGAAGGCCTTCATTTACCTTTGAGGTAAGGCGAGGTGAGAGACGCTTGCCTCTACGGTGTTAACAACTCCTCCCGAAGACACTCTGCACAGGAAATGGAAATCTGGCAGCCCTTTAGTTAAGACACTATTACAGATTATAACTCAACTGTGGACAAAATATGAGTTTATTAAAAAAAGTATAATATCCTGCTTTAACCTCTTCACCAAAATATTTATCCAGCTGTTCCCATGGGAGTTAAATACCCTGAGCAACAAGTTAATTTATGCTACACTCCACCCTAATCATGTGTTGTGAAAGCATCATACTGACTGCAAAAAAAAATAAAAATAGGATGATGCTTTCTGGAAGTTTCAATACATCACTGAGGTCACTGTTAGGATGGAAAATACAATGTAAATTTCACAACTACATAAAATGAGACAACAAGTATCTTCTGATCTCCATTTTATTTAAAAAATAAACTTGCAGCAGCCTCAAAACTACCCTTCTGCCAGGCATGAACAATAAAAAAACTAAGACAGCATTCCTGCAGAAAAGCTGTTCCTCACCACGAGCAAAGCAGAAGCTCTGGATTCTAAAACATCACTCCTCATTTACTTGATACAGACCAATAATAACTGCATCACCTTAATTGCATGAATGACTTTGAAAACTTCATTGTGGAACAGATACTTAATACTGCAGTCTAATTTGAAGAAGTGTTTACATAGAAAGCACATTTTCTACAAAACAGAGGGAAAAGTGAAATGTAAATTTAACACATGCATCTACAGCCTGTTAACACTTCTCAAATGTTAGCATCACTGTAAAGCTGCTGCTGCCATCAACAACCTGTGTCTGTGCTGATGTAGGTGGTAAGAGAAAGAAATCCAACCTAAATCTACTTAATGTAAACATAAGAACAGTAAAGAGTCTCAGTCTCTTAATATATCCTATACAACTTATATTTCTTTCCATTTTATTTTGTATTCTTCTGTTGGATCGTTCTCTTTGAAGTGTCTTTAGTGTCTGCTGAATTGTTTAGTATGAGAAACAGTCAAACTGTTTCTTAGGCCCAGTGCGACATCTACTTGGTCTAAATCCTGAAACTTGGCCTTAAATCAAGTCGGTGAGCCCGGCAGCGAGCACACAGACTGCCGTGTGGCCCGGTGGGGAGGAGGGGTGAGAAAACAAAACAATGAAAAAAAAAGACACCAAATCAGAAAGAAGAGGAAAGAAATCTGTGATTTCTCAAAAGCAAAGAGGAAAGAGTTCAATAAAAGGTAACTCATCGGATCCTTTTAGTCATTTCAACATATTGATATAAAACTGGACAGAGAGAATTAAGAGAATTGCAGAAAAAAGTGTTGGTTAGAATTTCTTTACACTTGAGTTAAATGAGAGGAAAATATGATAAAAAAACAATCAACATCCTTCCAAACTTTCCTCAACTCTATATTTCAATTACCTCTGCTTTAGTTCAAACCACATTTCCATTCATTTGTATCAAAGTTTTTTCCTAAAAAGGTAAATCAGAAATTAGTTAAAACTTGTGATGGTAAGCTCTCTTGGTTCTGTGTTTGTACAATTGGGCCGATCCCGCTGAGGGCCCTGAATGAACTCTGTTGACAGAATACACAAAAACCCTTAAATACTCACACAAAAACAGACTCACGAAGGTGGGTGAACGGGCTGTCTGACAGGATCAATGGAAAGGAGTTTACGCTGCTGTGCTCTCAGGGACTCGGGCTGAAATTAACCTGCAGCTTTCATTGTTGCAGAGTGACTCTGAGGGTGTGGTGGTATCATGTCATGACTACATCAAGGTGAGGTAATAATGACACAGTCAGGAAGTTCTCTTCCCCTTACCTAAACTGGATCTTATATAAATATATAAACACATTCATTCTCATAACTAAGGGCAAAACACAAAAAAATTTAAGGCTGGAAAAACAGATTCGGCAGGACGAAACGGTAAAACAAAATTTAAAACGTTTGAAAATTTGTAACAAAACGACAAATGTAAGCACTGAACTGAAAACAGAAAAGGTTGGGCATTCTTCCAACATTCAGCAGTTTCTTTAAGTCGTTTCACAACCAGCCGAGTTGGGCAACAGCTGGGATCAAACAACTTAAGTCGGCTCTGAATGTTTGTTGTGTGAAAAAGCGAGGCGGAGAAACGGAGGGGAGAATACGGGTGTGTTCGCGGAGCAAAAAGAACCCAACGATAAACAGGGATCTTCTCCTGCGTGACTGATCCCAACAGACACGTCACACACCACCTCCGTCTACGGTTACAGCCGCTCTGATACACAGCAGCTCGGGTGTCAGCGTGTGTGAATGACATCCAGGTAACGCGTTCATGTCCATATGAACGGACCCGTCTCCGCATCGTGTCCAGCTCACCTCGCTCTCCTTGTTCTCGTACTTGTTGGCATTCTTGCCCTGGCTCTTCCTCCGCAGCTTCCTTAGGTCTGCCTGGGCCCTCTCCACAGAATCCTGCTTCATCTTCTGCTCCATCTGGAATCTCTTAAACGTGGCCTGGATCGGAGGAATGACTCACGTGAACGCTGCGGATCTTTAATTTTTACAAAAACATACGACTTTCTTTCCAGTGTAATCTGGAGACGATAAATATGAGTCACTTTTTTTAACATACAAATATTTCTGTGAAACATGGATATTTGACATGTCAAGTTTCCTCTTTCTGCCTTATGGCAGCTATGTAAAGACAGAAATGTCTTTCAGTTCATTTTAAACATGAAAATTTGGGCTGCACTGTACTGATAATTTATCATTATTGCAGAAATAATGCTCGCTATATCAATATCTTAAAGGACTGCAATAAATCAGACTATTATAGGCACCACATATTCATGCTCTGCCTGCTAATAAAGTATTTGGTTAAATCAGATGGACCCTCGTTGCATAACATAACCGCACCTGGTTTAAAATGTAGTATTCAAAATGCTAATTAAGGTAAAGTAGGTGTGTTGTGAAAAAAAATTGGATTCATCCCTATTAATATTGGTATTACACTGTTTAATTAGATAGACACTGCAGAGGTTTGGAATATTAGAAGCCCTGATTGAAACTAGTATAAAATGAGACTTTGTGGGACTTCAGATACTGTATATCAGCCAATACAGCCTGCCTATGAGCTGCACTGCTGCTGGAAAATGGGACGTTATTTAGCCCGTGTGTTGTGTGACTTTGATAAGCCACTTCAGATTAATTACTGTGCCTGAAGTCATAATGACAGAAAATTATAGCCTCAGATTGTGACTGGACTATGGTGTTTTTTTTCCTGTGTAAATAAAAACCTCACATCGCTTATTAATCCTTTTTAGCGAGCCTTTCTGTTCATGATCACAGCTATAAGAAGCATGAACATTTTACATAATTATTTTTTTGCATCTCCTTTCATTGCAGTCGGGGAAATGATGTGCAAAGTATCACAAGAAACATAAAACCTACTTTTATAGAAAAGTGTGTTCTCTCTCACAATGATAGAGGGCTGCAGCAGCATAGCGACTTGCATCTGTGCTCACAGAAATATAGGAATTACTTACTGTCATGTATTTGACATCCATGTCAGTCTTCCTCTCCAGCTCAGCTATTACCTCCCTGTGGAACCTTTTAAACTTCAGGTGTGTGGAGGGGAGGGGGGCAGGGCCGAGACAAAAAAAAAAAAAAAAGAGCAGTGGTGATTATAAACCTGATGGGAGCATTAAGGACTAGCTTGTCAGCTTTGCTGTCAACAGCAAACATAAAAAATGCAGTTAAGTCCCAGAGAAAAATGGAAAGTGATCATTTAGAGTGCATCGGTGAGTGCGTGCGGGGGCGACAGCTGAGTCCAAGGTTGTGCTTATGAATGAGTCAGAAACAAAGCGTGGGAATACCCATTGTCCTCCATCACATTCTCCCTCTCTCGCTCTCTACCTCTCATTTGTCTGCTGGTGTCACCGCGTTCACTCCAGGCTTACTGCAATATACTGCCTGAACCCACATACAGGGTGGATCAGTGATTCAGAGGACCTCATTTCTGAACTCTGATGACAACGGAGACAGCGCCATAACACGGCATCAATATCTCCAAAAGGTCCCGCGCCCCTCACCTGTTTCCTCTAACCTATACCGCTGCCTTTACTTGCAAACAGGAGTTTATTAACAAAACAACCCACCCACTGCTTCTGTTAGCAGCACTTTCTCAGGAGTGAATTGCAGCTTCTCTAGCCCACAGCTTCTCTTTAACAAGCGTTTCTCCTACTGGTGTTTTTTTTTTTCTTTCATTTTTTATAGCACAAAACCTGCATAACATTAGATATAAAAATGTAGCCTCTGGCTGCAGCCCTGTAACAACCACCTTCAGGCTCTTTGACAACAAACATGTTACCATCATAGTGTTCATAATAATCTGATCTGTTTGTTTCCTTTGAACAGATTTAGAAAATTTTACAATAAGCACATTTTATGATTTTCTTTCAACTGATGTTGGCTTCAAAACACTTTTCAGTTCAGCTTAAAAGTGATGGTTCAGATGTTTTGAAGTGGAGTTCTGTGGAAAGGTTATGAAGTGGTTATTTTACCTAACTGTTTAAACAACCAGTTTGGAGAAATTTAATTAAAATCTTTCCGGATTGACGAGCTAATGGCTAGTCTGAGAAGGGACATGACTAAAGTTGATTACTGCCATTTTAAATAAACTACAATTTCAAATATTTCAGATCGGTTCATGCAAACTCTATTTTATAGCCCTTTACGACACAGTCAGCTTTGCATTTGACAGTTATTCCAGTAAATATGGGCAGCAGCAGCTAGCTGTAGAACTTCTGGTGCAGCTCGGGGCACTTCCTGCAGGAATCTCATAATATTTCTGTCCCAGTAACTGTGTAACGTGAAACAGCAAATCACTTTTCTCTACTCAGACTAGCTATTAGCTTGTCAATCTGGTCAATCAACAAACTACCTACAACAGGTAAGATATTAATTGTCACCTATCCACAGAACCCCACTTAAAACAGACCTAAAGCAGTGGTTCCTGAATGTTTCTGCTTTCAACCCAAATACTGCTGAATTATACAAACACTCTTTATGTTTTTGTAAGAGTTAAAGCTAAATTAATTAGATTTTTGTAGATCTTTAAGATCCCCCCACTTGGGGTTTCATGACCCACAGACGAGTCCTGACCTCAACTTTTGGCACAACTGATCAAAAATATTTAATCTTACTGTAGTATTTCAGACCTATGACCTGTTTAAGCACTGCCGTCATGTTTTTGGGTCCAAACTCGTCATATTACGTCACAGAATGTTACAGAAACCCAACAGGTGTAGAATCAGGTGTTACACAGGTACATTTAGTCACCACCAGATCAATGGAAAGTGGTGCATGTACAAAAGCAGCTTTAATGAATCTCAACCCAGCACCTCCAGCTGATGTTTTCAAGGCATGTTTAGACTTGCCCTTGTTCTCAACAAGGAAAAGAAGCGGTACATGTGGTTCCATCCCGATCTGAATACTTTATATTATACTTGAAGCTCCTGTAAATGATGAAGGTGGAGAAGGAGACAGGGTGTTGTCTGTTCTAGGAGCAGAATAAGGAGAGGGAGAACGACTGGTGGCCTGAGTCAGCAGCTAATTGGTGCTTTGTCAACTGAGGTTTAGCTCGTAGTCGTGTGGAAATATACTGAGCAACAGGTTCGGAGACAAAACGTTGCACAACACAATCACAGATAGCAGCGATTTGCAGTGGGTACGAATGTGGGCCTTAAAACGATCGTATCGCTCACATTTTCCTCGAGCTCAAGTTGAACCTTCCTGTGGACCTCTGAGACTTCCATCAGTACGGCACCTGCCCGACGAACACAAGGGAGGGAGGGAGAGAAAACACACAGGTTAATGGCAGGAGACAGAGGGGCAAGCTGTAATCCAACTGTACGCTTTTGTTTGCTTTTCCTTTCAACCTTTTTTCCACCGAAGGCTATTTAAAGTTATTTTACAACAATGAACAAACTGTACGTGACAGTGAGCACAATGTACTGTACTGCAGTACTTTCAAATGAGTGAAATTATGTCACCAACTACTGACATTATGAAAGATGTTTATCACTGGCTTGAAAAGGAAATGTAAACATGTGCCTCAACCAGAAAAACTTGACCACCTGCTTCTTGGGGCATAAAAAAACCCCAAAACAAACAAAAAAAAACACTCCGAAATAAGTTTTAACCCTGTTAGCAATCCTATTAGGATTATGAAGGCCAAAGAAATTAAATCTCCCACATCAGGTTAACCGATCTAATGAAATATTTTAGAGAATTAGGAATCTTTGAGGGTTTGAATCTTATAAATAAGAAATGAGGACACACAAGCAGCCAAAATGAATTAAGACTCATGCTTGAACTCAACTGTGTAAGCTTACAAACCTAAAATATATTCTTAAATAGATTATTCTGCCGTGCCAGACAGCCTTCAAGTTGACTTGTGTCTGTTTTTTAACAAACTGCCAGATGGCCTGTATTCTGGTCATTGTGGCTCACAGATTGAAAAAGCCTCTGTGTGTGTGTGTGTGTGTGAGGACAACGTGCCTCTGCCAATAATTCTTCGTTTTTTTTATTTTTATTTTTATTTTGTCTTTGTATAAATGAAGGATCACTTTACTGCTGGAGGCAGAAGAACAGTTAGGGAAAAATCAATAAAGCAGCCTGACCCTTATATAAAATATAAATAGCTCTTGTTTTATATTTTAAAGTTCTGTGAAAATGTTATAAACAATAATATCTTACTTGTTGTAGATGGTGCTTTAAAAAGGCCTGAGTTTAGAAAAATAAATAAAAACAGAAAGTCTGACCAGGTTAATGAGTTAACAGCTCATCATTGCCATTAGTTTGGAATTTCATGGTTATTTACAAAGAATTCTGTGATGCAAATAGTGGCAGCAGCAGCTAGCTGTAGCACCTCCAGCATGAAAATCATAATATTTCTGTCAGAATAACTGAGGGCGGTGTAAAGGTTTCTAAAATATTGTTTGCACGAATGTATGATATTTGAATCATTTTTTAATTATTTTTTTATGGAGTTGCTTTAAAGGTCCTGCTCATCAATCTGCTCAGGAAAAAGCAAAGAAAAAACAAAACAAAACAAACAATCTACTTCTCCAAACTGAGGTCAACCTTGCCACAGAACCCTACTTCAAAAGATTTGCGTTGTCCCTTTAATGAAACCCAAGATGGTGAGGATTTTTTTAATGCCCCATAAGAATCCAGATCCACGTACCACAGCATTGTTTGTTGTATTAGAGATGGAACTTGGCTGCATCCCATCCCAACAGAAGCTTGAGATAACATCTTTTTCCCTTGTAGCAGCAGCAGCCAACAGCCCAGCTGTACCCAGTGCTGTTAGGGCTGCAACCTTGATCATTTTTAAACACTGATTTCCCACCGAGTAAATACAGCAGCACAAACAGCTCCCATTTGTGTGACTCAAACTGAGAACCTGAGCCATCACAGAAGGAAACCATTTGCTTGGTGATTTACTCAGTGTAGTATATTTGTTACCATACTTTGCAACAGATGGACAAAAGCAAAAAAGGAATCATTAACCAAGAACAAACTGTGGAATATAAGAGGGAAAAAATCCTTTAGATTTTCTTATTTAATAATAATCCTTGTCCAGCGGATGCATCACTGTGAACTGTACATTCATCAGTATGTAAACACTGCCCTTCCCCGCCACACCTTGCCGTGAGGTGAGGCTGGCTGTAACACTTCCAACAGACTGGCAGTAAAAGTGGCAGCAAGATCATTCCAGCAAACCTGTGATTTACAAAGAGCAGGGGGTGGGGGGAGGTAAAGGCTGGGTCAGAGTGGCAGTGGGGGCCCAGTCTTGAGTGAAATAGTAATTCCCCCTCTTGTTAAATCACAAATTAAGTGATTATTGTTGAAAGCTGAGCTCGGTTTCACCAGCCACAGCCAGGCCTGGAGAACCAAGAAATCACCTAAAAAGAGCCGTGGAGCAGTGGTGGAACCTTCCCAACAAAGTGACTCCAAGAGCGCGTCAGCGACTCATCCAGGAGGTCCCAAAAGAACCCAGAATGTCTGAAGGCCTGCAGGCCTCACCTGCCTCAGTGAAGGTCAGAGTTCAGGATTCAACAGGAAGAAAGAGACGTTCAAAGGTGAAAACCACTGCTGGGCAAAAACACAAACACCTGTCTCTCATTTACCAAAACAGAACATCTACTAACAGTCAAACATGGTGGTGGTAGTGTGATGGTGTGGGGCTGCTTTGCTGCTTCAGTAACTGGTGGAACCACGAGTTCTGCTCTGTACCAGAGAATCCTGAAGGAGACGGTTCTGCAGCAGGACAACAATCTGAAGACATTACAGACTGAGTTTTTAGAAACACTTTGATTACTGCTGTTCCTGCCAAGGTTAACACTTGTCTGATGATCCAAAATATGTAATAGCGGAAAAAAAGTGAATAAGCTATCACAGCACTGGAAATAACGCGTTAGAATTTTTTTTTAAATTACTGCTAAAAAATGGCTTTGCTGGAATGAAACCGTCAGTATCTTGCTGCAGCAATTTGCATTCAGTTGTTTATTGTTGTCACAATTTGCACAAAATGTTGCCAGGTAACAGGTGCGTTTGAATGAGCAAGTAGAGGGTAGAAACGTGTCATGACGAGGACACGCCAAAAGCAACCCACCACCATTAGCTAAGCAAAGCACACAGAGATAAACCCACACGACACAGACATGCTGCATGCAGCCCTGTTTGCCCAGGCTGTAAACGGGGCCGGACCTCACCTCCGCAAGACTGATTAAAAAACAACTTCTCATGGTGCGAAGGACTTTTGTTTTTTGGAACTTCAAAGTTGAAAACACAGGTTTATCGTAACAGAAATGTGTTGTTTTTTTCTCTAAATCGCTTCCATTTCACTGTCAGGAATAAGTGAATTCACTGAGCGAGAGACAGAAGCTCACCTAAACAATTTATATCAGTTTTATTTTCCCTTGAATCAGTTCTGCGCTCCCATCCTAGAGGAGAATCATCCATCTTTCATATTTCATGAGCTTCAGAGGGATGCGTCATACGCGTCTGTGTGGGCATGATTCTGTAGATGCCACCAACTCGCCGTGCTTTGAATAAACTGCACTTGATTACAACAGGTGGAGTAAAAACTAAATAAACAAAATAAACTGGAACAAACCAGGAATAAACAAAAAAAACCAGTACAGAATGAGTTAAAAGATATTCTACTCCCTTTGGTGGCCTTTTGCCAGTAAATATGCAAAAAGTCCGACACTTCTTCCACCGTTTTTGACTGTAGACAAAATAATCCTGTCATCAGTGAAAGCTGCCCGACACACCATGCAAACATGTTTGGTTTATGTAAAATAAGATCATTTCTATCTGAACACTAAGCATTGTGTTCATGTCAATAAAAAAGGTCTTTACTGTAAAAAGAGACGAACACATAAGATCAGTTTTCAGGTGGTGTCTGACATGCTTCGAGGTTATGTCAGGACTGATTTTTTACCCTCAAAGTAATATTTTCTTTATGTAGCACCTCGTTAGGGACAACAGATTTGTGGGTGCTTGCTCAGATTAAGCATTAACAGCAGAAAACAGGTAAGAGTTGTTCAAAACCTTTCCACAGATCCCCACATCTGAACTCTCCTTTTAAAAAAAACAAAACAAAAGGAGATGTAAACTTTGGAGGAGGAGGAGGTGGGATGAAGGAATTAAAAAAGGGGAGGTGCACGGGTCCTTCGGTGTCTGAAGAGTATCTGGTGTCAGGCAGGCAGCGTTTCCCCGAAGCTCAGGTTTCTGAGCGGGCAGCCGCTCTTCATCCACGAGCCGGTTCTAAATGACAGCGCGGAGAACATCCTGTTTACATATATTACAGGTCTGCAGATCCCGACGGCGTCACATCAGCGCCACACTCCGTGCGGTTTCACAGGCAGGGCTCATTCGATTATTCGAGAATGTGCGTTTAATCACCACCTGCTCTTCATAATCCGCCGCAATGACACAGGCTGAACTGATGTGTCACGAGAGGCCATCGTCTCTGACTCGATCCGTGTCACACCGCGAGATTAGAGGGTAACAGAGTTTATCCACATGTCAGGGGTGAGGGTGACTCAGTCTGAACTTTGTGATTTCACCCTTCTTAAATCTGTGTGTCAACTCTAGGTCACCCCGAGGGATTTACTCATTTATAAATAAACTTAAAAAGGCACATTGGTGCAGGTGAAAGAAGGAAAAATTTCTCTTTTTTAATTAATTTCTCAGACTGACAGTAATGATAATGAGCAGTTTACAACACTCCCTTCAATGCCTCTTCATTTCCTCCTATACGAAGTGCATTTCCAGCTGTGCACATCAATAAAACCAGCATCTCATTAGAGTGTGACTCCTGGAGACTAGGTGGTGAACGGCCTTCCAGATGGAGTCTCCAAAATGTCTCAAAGTTTGCAAGTGGGGTTCTCAATTTCCTAATGTGAGTCGCAGAGGCTCTTTCATGTGACAAAGTCTCTCACAAACTCAATTTCGTTTCTGTAATTTTAGAGCGCTACAGAGCTGGATTTTAACACCAGGACAGGCGCGCTCCTCATGACAGAAAACATGCGAGACTACAGCCCTGAATGTTCAGGTTGTCAAATGAGAATTTTTTTTTTTAAATGACCTAAATTTGCTCATTTCAAAAGTGTACTGCAGTAGATTAAATGTTAAACTTAGAATTCAGTGAGACTGCAAAAAAAGTGATATTTTTTCAAATTTTGAGGCACCAACAGTGAGATCCTGGCTTTAAAGATGTTATTTTCACCTCTGATTAATGTCCTCTTTCTGCAACTTCCTGGATGCACGTAGGCCTAAAATCCAGGTGGAAATCTGTTCCAATTGATCCTGCCACCAGCGTCTGACAGAGTCTATTTGTGGAAGCAGCTGGAGCAAAGTAACAGCACAGAAATATGTTGCACTTTGTCACAAACGACTAAGTGGAGAGCTGAGCGATGAAGTCAGCAGACCTTGTCGGCTCTGCAGCCTTGGTGAGCTCGGCATAATCAATGAACCGGTTCTTGACCTACTGCGGGTGCTGAATGTTTAGCACCTATTGATTTTTAACAAAAGGATAATGTGGGAAGATTAAACAAATTAATCCAAATATGGTGGTTTGCAGTTTTTTTTGTTAAGATGGAGAGCAAGATAAAAACAGCCGCTTACATCCTTTTAGGAAACAAAAACATTATGAACTAATCTGGAAAGCTTTCAAAAGCAACATCAGTTTAAAGATTACTTGCCATGCATATCATTTTAATGCAAACCAAAAGAATCTGAACAAACATTAGGGGAAGCTCAGAGCCTTAAATTCACACTTCACTCTACATGGTCACATTTACGACCGTTAAACCAGATTTCTAAATGTGAGAAACCAAAACAACTGCTTTAACCATCTGAGATCATCAGCACTTTTCAGTTTTAACCAACAAATGAAGGAATAAAAACTTTTTAAACAGATTTCTAATCACACTATGTAATAAATAATCTAAAGCGACAAGCAAATATTCAGACCGTCTACAAAGAAACAAACTGCTCATCTGTACAGCCACCTGTCAAGTCAACACATAATAAGTTGCATTTTTTGGTTTTGAATAGAGTTTCCCTTTAACCGTGCCAGGGAACTGACACCAGCGCAACAACAGGTGGCTCTTCCCCATCATGCGGCTGAATTTAATTAGCAGTTTTGCTGCTAATCACCAGGGGAGCCGAGAGGCGTACAGTGGTTGAATCAAAGTGTGCCACTTGTGATGGCGAGTTAGGATAGGAGACATCTTTGGGCCGCAAATTAACATGCGGGAACAGAAGCCTGGGGAGTTGGAGGGGAACAGGCAGAGGACCAAACAAACAGGGCCACTGTACTCCCAGACCTACCACACACACACCGTCATAAACACAGCACCGAGCATTTAGAGGAATGACTTCAAGTATTTCTACTGAGCTCTCTGATCTGAAGAATTCAGTGAAAACGTCCGACACACCTTCCTAGACTTTGTGAATGAGCAGATGTGTCTAAACTTTAAACGATACAAATAAAGTAATCAGGAACTCGGTCAACTCATAATGTGAAGCAGGGAAGTATGTTTTAGGAGCTTGTCTGATGACCACATTTTGAAATTTTAAATCACTTGTTTTTAAGCAGAAAGACTGGCTGACTATTAGATTAACGACTGTATCTTAAAGTGTAAAATGAAGAACAATTTATGATTTTTGACTAACTTTTTACAAACACGTTGCATCCAGTATCGATTGTTGATAAACACCTAACTTTTTTTAGAACTAAAAACCATGTGTTTCTCATTGCTGCAAAGGAAAGAACATCCATTGGGCATAGCTTTGAGTTTCCATCTTATATAAAAACTTGTTTGAGCAACTAATTTCTTAAAATCCTACGTTTTATCTTTTGTAAATTGAATTGGAGACTAATGTTACTTCACATTCAATTTTCTTTCTTTTGTTTGTTATCCAGACCTGGAAAATACTGAAACCAAAATCCAATCACAAATATTTTCGAGAAATACATTCTCCAAAAAAAAGTTTAAAAATATCTGACTTACAGAAAACACCAAGTAAAATAACTGGAACAGATTGAGTTATTCTCGGTTTTCAGGCCGAGTGAAAACATCTTTATGTTTAGTGTTTAAACACTCCATCTTCAAGTTTTCAGAAGTGTTTTCAATCTGTTTAAAGACGGTCAACAGCCAACATAAAGGCAGAGCTTCATGACCTCATAAAAATCAATAATGTCAACAGTGGAAGGTATGCGGCCTTTATTGTTGCATTTAGCCTGAAGCGAAGCCTCCCATTTTCTATACTTCAAAAAGATCTGAAAACAACATAAAATTCCCCAACCTTCTTTTGCGCTGTTTGGAGTATTTCTGAAGCTCTTGAAAGAGGTAAAAATGCCTTTCAGAAAAAGAGTGCTTTCTTCACAGTTTGAAGAAAAACTACAAATAGAAACTTACCCAACTCTCTGGAGACCGGAGACGTCGCAGCGTTCTCCCCGATCTTTGACAATGCATCAAAATACAGCTTTCCTGCCATGGACATTGCTGGGAAAATGATAAAACAGTCATGAATGTTAATAGAATATAGTTGAACGCCTGTTAAAGACCACAGAACAACACAAGATTATCTCCAAAATATCCACCAATCTCTGTCCAACCTTCAAGTTTGCTATTTTGTCAAATTGCAAAGGTTTTATCAACGCAGCAGGAGGAAACTCACCATTAACAGATTTCTCATAGCTCTTTCCCAGGTTGATCAGGTTCCTCAGCCCGGGGTTGAACTGTTCCATTACATTCTGTGAGGTTTGGGATAAAAAGAGGGAGAGGGTGACCACCAGACGGGATTAATGTGGGGAAAAATAAACCAGTTATTCTAAAACCCCTGAATACGATACAAAACCACAATGGCCTGACAAATACTAGGAAAAAAAAAAAAAAAGAGGTCAACATTCTGGTTTATACATGGAGAACATCATGTTTAGATACATCTGCTGTGTTTTGATTCTGATTAGGAAAAAAATACAAAAATAACCCTTATTCAAACCTTTTTCCGATGGCTCCTGTGATTCTTTAATACTCTAGCCAACTTTTATCAATTATACCCCAATCTATTTGTTGCTTAAAACACAAATTTAAATAGTTTTATTGCCCTAAATCAAATTACTTTCAGTTAACCAAAATTTTTGGTTATGAATTTTCCTAATAAATGTGTATTTAAAAATGGACATTAAAGTAGCTTAAAGTTACTATCCAGCTCGTATGATTTTACCAAAGAAATGTATGTAAACTGGATGAATTTCCTCAGGTTACAACAAAACAGTGACCCACAGCCCTCACAAAGACTTCAAATCGATTTACATTTATTTAGCTTTTAGAACCACTGCATAAAATTGACCAAAATATACTCAAAACGCCAAATATTTGGCATTAATAATCTTCTATCTGTACTTATAATGGAGCAAAGCTTTAAAGTACACAATAAAAGATAGCACAAAAACAAAAAGAAATCAAAACCCCATTAATAAACATCTTTGAAAGAAACGATTCATTTGGAAATCATCTTAGAGTTATATACTTCTAACCATTCTGTCCAAATCATGTCCAACCCTGTGATGATTGTAGGGCAAAGTCTCATCCTGGGTATTCAACTACGTCCAGAAACAGTAAAAGTTTTAGGAAAGTACACAGAGTCGCCTGCTGCAGTTTTACGAGTTGGATAAAGATCACCCGGTTAGGCCTTAAAGTCAATAATTGGCACTGAAGCTGCAGACATGTCATGACAAATCTGAGAAATCATATCAGCAGAGACTCCCTAATTGATGGTGTCGCTGTAAATCTGCCTCTCAGTTTACAACATCAATTAATCCAAGCACAGCAACAGAAGCTGTCACTCCGTCACAATTTAGAAAAGCACGTTTGCTGCTCTTCCCACTTTAAATCCATCACTGCAAGCATTGTGTAACTATTATATAGCTGTGAGCAAGACGTGCCGGCTGCCGAGGAGCTCGCTGTATAATCTTACCACACAAAACACACAGCCAACTGAATTATTAAACCTGGAGTCTTTTTTTTCCCCCCTGCATTTCAACACTCCAAAGAGCTGTGGGGGCTGATCTAACAGGAGGCAAGCAAATAAAAAGCTGCTCAGAAGGGCTAAATGCTTGTAAGAAAAGCCTTAAATCTCTTCTTTTTTTTAAAGAAAAAAAAGGAAAAAGAAATCCTCCTCCTGCTACTTGTGGAGAGGCATGCAGAGTTTAAGAAGCAGCAACTATTGATGGGATTAGGAGAAGCTGGTGGGTCATGTTTTCTCTTCATCGGTTCAGTCAAATCACAGCATGCAATGAGTGGGCCACAGTTAATTAATAAAAAAAAAACTACTTGTGGATACTTCCTACTTAACCCCTAGTTGCTCAACTGGAAAAAAAAAGTCAATTCAAGTTCTCAGTCAGGGAAGTTTAAATAATGCAAATAGGCTCAGGGAGGACATTAAGGACGGGACAGCTGTCCTGAGGGTGGGGCCATTTTCTTCCAAACCTGTGATTCAACTCTCTGTAAGCCCAGTTTACCTGGGTGAACTCAAGAAAAACCTGTTTAAAACACTGAACCAGACCAAGGACGAGCTCATAACTCAGCCCTGGCTACTTAAATACCCAACTATATTACTGACACTTAATTTTAAGCCTATACGTGATATTTGCCATCATCTATGTAAAGCTGTCCGCCTTCATCTCCATCCCCAGTGAAGACCACCGAAATAATGGAAAGTGACGAGACTCATTGGCTACACCTGGTAAATAATCTACTGCCTGCTGGAAGTCACACATGGGGTGTATGGAGGAATTTTCTCCCCTGTCCCGTCGTGGTCGCACCTGTTGCGTTCCCAGCCTCCAGCCGAAAGAGAAAACCCACCTTGTATGTACTTTCAGTGAGCTTGTTCACCTCCTCCACGCTCTTCGACATGTTTAGCTTCCTCTCGACGCTCGGCGAAATAAAACAAGCAAAAAAAACACGATTTCTTCTTTATAAATATATAATTTACAGACGCGACAAAAACAAACAAACAAAAACAACTAATCCAGGTGGGAGAAGTGACCAAAACCTACGGACATTTAAAGTCCCTCATAGCTAGCAGGAGACGCGAGTCGCGTGCATACTATTAGCAACAAAAATGATGAAACTGAGTAAAATAGAAAAAAAAAAATGGGTAGAAAAGTCCACCTATCTGTTGTTGCCACTGCTGCTCAGCGCTACAAGGCTGTGCTGTCAAACTTGTTGTAGGTGGTTAGTTCACTGAAGGGGTGGAGACCTGTGGAGGGAGGTATTATTAGCCGGTTTTAACCCTTAAATGTTTTGTTTTGTTTTTGTCATGGCGCTCGAGTCAATAAAGATTATTCAAAACAGGGGACAGCCAGGCTAACGAAAACAAAAACAAGCGAAGAAGAACTTTTTACCCCAAAACATTAAGCGTTTCACCTGTTTTGTTACTTCTAATTGGTATTGAAGAACTTTGTGTCAGTTTTACTCATTTTTAATGCTTCAGTCGAGCTCGGTGAGACTATGAAGCTTTTTTTTTTTTTTAACAAACTGCTGTAAATTTCTTTAAATATTCCTCCTGTTAGCCTTGAGTCTTGATGCAGGCAGGTGGAAAAGGAGGAGAAAACTATATTAAACACTCGACACGAGCGCCCCCTGGAGGCAACTTATGAATACCACAGACATTTATTAAACAAATTAAACACTGTTAGGTGTATAAATGTGGTACAATTTTACCGTATTTTTTAATTTAGTTTTATTTTTCTTGCTTGTTTTTGCCCTCTTTAATTGTTTCATCACATCAGCTTACGACAAAGAAATAAAACAACAGGGGTGTAACTGCAGGGGGCCTGGTGGAGCCTAAGCCCACCCAATTTTATTTATTATTTTAACATTTTTGAGAACTTAAATTGATTTAAAAAGAAACTATAGCTAACAGAAGATTTAATAATAACCATAAGGTTTAATAGCCGTACTAAATAATTTAAATACTTCTAAGTGATTATCTTTTGGATCATCTTTGCACAATCTGTGGATTATTGTTGCGCATTACAATTTTGGTATATATTGTTTGGTTTTCATATTTTATACTGTTTCTGTGTCTCGGGTTGTTCATGTTGTCTCAATGAAGACTGTATCCTGAACACATTTTATTATGTAATTAATTCAGTAATATTATGTTTGTTTGTCGTTGTTTTGTGTGTGTTTTTAATGACTGCTGAGGTTTGTCACTCATACCAAGCTATGCTGAATTTTCTATAAGGCCCAGCAATAACTGAATTTCTGTGTACACTGTAAACATTTCTTAAAAAGTAGTAACAATAAACATTAATTTGAAATAGAGGATTTAAACAAAAAGTATACACCTCAGCTGTACAACTATCAAATTAACACGACAAACATTTGTTCCACTAGAAGAAAACTTTGTCATCCACCACTAGATGTCACTCACTGTCAGCTGAATTTTGTCTCAAGCAGATGGAGGCAGGTTTAGTATTCTTTCTCAAACACTTACATCGCCACATGACTTGCACTTATTCAAGCATGCTTGTTTTGCTATTATTCATTGACACTTAGACATTTTTTTTAATGACACTCTGAAGTGATCAATGTCAGTAAATACCCTGTCAGATATTTCAGAGTTTGTGCAACCAGCAAATCGAACACTGAGCATTTGTAATTAAAACAAATATGCCGAGCCCCTTCTTTGTAAATGTCACTTGAGTTTGAAACTTTGCAAAGCTTCCTGCTGCCACAGGAGGCTGCAGAAGGGAGCTGAATGCAAAATGAGATCGTACCCTCAGGCTCTGAACGCTGCTCTCAGCTCTCAAAACGCTGTTAAGTGACACACACAATGTAATTAGTCTCAAAAGCCTCTATGTGAGAGGTAAGACTAATCTATTTTTTCCCCCTCCTGTTGTTATCTTCTGCATCGTGTCTGTCCTGACAGCCTCCCACTGGGGTAGCAGGCAGGAATCAATACTAAAGGAATGTAGTGCTAAATAAAGCAATATGAGGGTCATTTATTACCAGACTAACAGAAGGACAAACACTAAAGATTTGTACCCACAAGTACAATTTATGTTGTCTCATTAATCTTAATTTGTCAATCTGTATTAAATACACCAGGGGGATGTAACAAATGAAACTTATTCTTAAACATTATGAGAAAAAGACTTCAAAAAAAGGTATAGTCACACACAAAATGCACTTCCACAATGCTGCTAGATTCAATAGGTACTGTATTTGATTTTATTTTATCTTTCATTTCCTTAGAAAAGTCACCAACAAACAGATAGAGGCTCATGAAAGTGATAGTTAAGATCTTTCTGAGGAAACGTTATGAACAATTAATATCTTAGCTGTTGTTGATAGCTCCTAAAATGGCCCCTGTAGCAGAACGCAATGGTCCAGTTGGACGAGTTAAGAACTGATCCGAGCACGGCCAACACCGAAGTGAACTGCTGCCATCTTAATACGACTTCAGTCAAAAAAAAAATTCATATCAGTTTATGCTAAAATCCTTTATTATGGATTACACAATTAGTGTTTTTTTTTTTCCCCCAAGCACAGACAGTTGGGAAGGAAACAGTAAAAGAAAAGTTTGAAATAAAAGATATGAAAAATACTTCAACATAAAGTTAAGAAAGAGTTTTTTCTTTTTCTTAAATGTTACAGCCTTGTTCTGTCACGGTATTGTTGAATTTGTTAAAGAAAGCAAAGCAGCACACGTGCTGCAGTTGTCCGTGCGCTGCGTGTTCTGTCAACCTGTGATCTCTCATTTATCGGCTCTTTTGTGCGTGTGCTCTCAAGGACAGTTCCTCGGCTGTTGTGACTGAATACCTAAATGCAGCAAGGCATTCAAAAGACAGCCTGCTTATGAGCTGCCAACAAGGCCACCTCCTTTTCACACATGCCGTACAGTTTTTTTTTTTCTTTCTTTCCCCTAGCAGTGCTTCTGGGAAGTAGTGTGTAGACAATGGAAATGGCTTAAAAAAAACTGCTTTTTTTACAAAGTTGCAAATCTAATCAGCAGATGCGGCGTATTTATTTCATTAACAGAGCCTCTTCGTTTAATTTCTTGTCTCATTGACGTCACTCATACCTAAAATAGTGCAAACTATGAAACCGAACTGTGGAAGGTAAAGATACACAACGGCTCATTATGCTCATCAGTTTTCGCTAACATTGGGGCCTGGTGGGCAAAACGACTTTTACTTCCTGATAGAGTTGACTGCTGGAGCTCATTATTTTCCCCAAAACATAAATCTTACTCATATCTGCCAAGCAAAGTGGTGACCCAAGGCTAAACAGACTATTTTGGCATACATTAGTATTTTTGCATTAAGAGTTTATCACATCATAAGTTTTCACCTGAAGTTAAACGAAGCGACCCAACTGAGAATGAGACGGCTTGTGAGCACAGTTTGACAGGAAAACACAGAGTAGCATTTGTAGCTATAAAATATTTTATGTGAGCAGTCTCTCTCTCTAGGAAAGTTTACTCCAGGGTGCTGGAAGGGAGGCTCCAAGTGTTTGTTGATCCTTAAATCCAGCCGGAGCAATGTGGACCTGATTATTACCCTTGCAGGGATGTGAAGGTGGTCATGGGAGTTTGGCTCTCCAGTCTACATGTTTTTTGTGGATTTGGAAAAGGTTTATAAAAGTGTTCCCCAAGGCAGTCTGTGGAGGGTGTTGAGGTCGACGGGAAGGGCTACCCCGTTCCTGTAGAACCACACCAAGAGCTGTCTCTGCAGCGTTGGCACAAAGTTGAGCTCTTTTCTGGGACAACTCGATCCCTTCTCTTTGATTCTGTTTGTGGTGTTTATGAACAGGATCTCAAGGCCCAGTTGCAGAGAGGATGGTGTCTGGTTTGGAAACCTCAGGAACTTGTTTCTGCTGTTTGGAAATGATGTGGTTCTGAGGGTGAGAGTCAACTCCTGCAAGTCTGAGGCCATGGTTCTCAATTGGAAAAAGGTGGAATACCCTCTCCATGTCAGGGAGTTCAAGTTTCTGTGAGTCTTGTTGAGTGGTGGTAGGATAGAGCTGGAGATGGATCGATAGATCTGGGGCTTGTCTGTAATAATGAGGGCATTGATCCAGTCTGTCATGGTGAAGAAGGAGCTGAGCTGAATGGCAAAGCTCTTGATTTACTGGTCCGACTATGTTCCAAACCTCACCTTTGGTCATGAGGTGTGGATCATGGCAGAAAAAAACAAGATCCCAGATACAAGCGGGTGAAATGAGGGAAATGGGGGGCTGGGCTCAGCCTTATAGATGAGGAGCTGCATCACTTTGGGGGGGGGGAGCTTGATGTAGAGCCGCCGCTCTTCCACAACATTAAAAGGAGTCAGCTGAGATGGTTCAGGCATCTGGTTAGGATGCCTCCTGGGCGCCTCCCACTGAACGTTTCTAGACATGTCCCACGGGGAGGATACCCAGAACTTGCTGGAGGGATTATATATCCTCTCTGGCCTGGAACCACCTTGGGATCCCACAGGTGGAGCTGGAGTGTCCTCCACAGGTGGAGGGAGGTCTGGGTTTCCCTCCAGGACCTGTTGCTTCCACTACCCACTCACAAATACGCAGTTAATGGATGGATGGAGCAGTTTCTCTTCAACTTTACCATTCACATGGTGGAAATTGAACTTTGAAAATCACATTTAGATTCAAAACAGGAATCTCAAAGACCTTTTAGACTGTGCTGCATCAAATCCCTCCCCAGAAGTATTTTTCAAATCTTCGAATGCATTAATCTCAGACAGCAATAAAACTTTTAAAAGGGGGACTATAAACAGCTTATTTTAAAGAGAAACACAGAGCAAGGGTTTATTTTACCTCTCTTTTGTGACAAGAGCATGTGTCTGAACATATTCTAATCGGATAAGGACTAAAGAACATTATATATATATATATATATATATATATATATATATATATATATATATATATATATATATATAAAGTATTGTTATGCTCATGAGGAGAAGCTGCTACTTCACAAAACTGCTGAGTCATCTGCTCAGCCATTCTTCAGTTTTATATCAAGATACTGCAGCACAGATCTGAGGTGGAGCATACAGACTACCAGTAAGTAACCAGAGGGTTGTGTTGCACACTGTACCTTTGGCCATTTTATTTTTTATTCATGTGAAATGACTTCAGTACTCTGGACAATCTAAGTCAGTACTAAGACGCGAGTGTTTTGATTTTGTAAACTGACAAAATAAATCAGTAAAATACCTCATGTGTTCCAGGTGTAAATAGCTTCATTAGACTTACAAAAATAATCTCCCAGAACAGAAACATACACACACTAGCTTAAATACAGGAACCAGAAGCCTGGGCTTCCGAGGGGTGTCACTGCAATGGTTTTCTGCTCTGAATATTATTGTACGTAGTCAGCAGCGTGTGAAAATTTAATAACAGTCAAAATGTCAGGCGTCACATCTTACCGGATCAGCTGTGCTGGTTGAAGCTGAGGTCCTCTGTCAAACACGCCACCCTCCATACTTCACTGACACCACAAAATGTATTTTCAGCCCTGATCCTCTACATCACACGTGTCAAACTAAAGGCCCGCGGGCCAGATCCGGCCCTCTGTAACATTTCATCCGGCCCTCTAGTCTGGTTCAGATCGAGTCTGATTCTTATTTTGCTTTAAAAAACTGAGGCTAATTAGTGAAGTTTTCTCTTGACAGTGACTTAGAAGCCAACAATATATAGTTTTAATCTGTTTTAATGTTAAAAAATTCATTTAAAAGCTGAGTGAGGCGTAAGAAATGACTGCTAACGATGTGCTTTTTTAAGTTTGATCTATTTGTCTGAGTTCATTAAAGTCTGTTTGCTCTAAATTCTGTATAATCTGTAACTGGGAAAAGATCATTGATATTTCTGTATGAATGATTTGACATAATACATCTAAAACCAAGGTTAATTTATGTAATTTTTAATAAATATTGATAGTGATTGGCCCTTGGCTAGGACCAAATTTTTAATTTTGGCCCCCTTGCGTCACTGGGTTTGACACCCCTGCTCTACATGTTC
>NC_051441.1:11796133-11880920 GCF_001649575.2 Kryptolebias marmoratus | reverse complement strand
ACCCAGTGTGTTTCCTGGATTCTAAGAACCAGACAAATCCTGTGTTCCAGGAATCCTCCTGTTATCACCTCCCACTGTTCCCAAGTTCTGGCAAAAACATCCGGACATAACTGGCAAAAACAACCGGACATTCCTAACAAGGCCTGGTGAACTTCTGCACTCTCTATTCTCCTCCACAATCCTTGAATCATCGGTCTTTACATCAATCACGGAACTGCTCTTGTTTGAATATTTAACATTTAGACATTTAAACAGAGGGTCGTCCCTTGATTAATGTTTGAACTGGAAGTACGCACGCCGTGTGTTTGTGTGCGCAATCAGTAAATGTCACAGAGGAAATGCATTGATCAACTGGCTGCAGTATGATTTTTAAATCCTGCCCTTCCATGTAAATAAATAAAAACACACTTCACATACATTTTTTTCAGGTGTTGATTTTCGTTGACCCATGTAGTTCTTCTGACCGCTTAAAAATAAAATATCAAAGTTGTGATACACTACGGGCGGCACAGAGGAGCAGTGGTTGAAGGTCACAGGATCTCCTCCCAGCCTGGGGCCTTTCTGGATGAAGTTTGCATCATCTGCCCGCAACCCGGAAAGGTGAAGCAAGTAAAGAAAATGGATGGATGTTAAGCTATGTATATCAAAGGTGTAGCCACATGTTTCTATAGTGCACAAACTCTTGCTCCAAAAATCCAACATGGCAGGCAGCTTGTATATTTTGGCTTTAATTTTGGACAATTTATTTATGTCTTTGGCTTAGCTAAAGATTCACCCAAAACTTGTTTTTTTTTAAAAGATAAGTATAACCGTTTAGACTTTCCTGTGGCTTTTAACAGTTTCTGTTAAAGTTTGACAACGACAGGATCGGGACAAAGCGAGATAGACCCAGGCTCCATATTTGTCAATCTAGGACACAAAATGATAGTGGGAATGCGCAAAAATAAGCTGCCAAATCATAGTTTCTGAAAAGCTCTGTATTTCCTGACAACACAGATCCACCAGAAGCAGAGTTTTTAAATATCTCCACTTTTCAAAGTGGGTTTAAAAAGATCAGTTTTTCTTACCGAAACACAGTTTGTGTGTGGACAGGAGGTGCAAGCAGAAAATCTCAGTTTTTAATAATATCTGGAATAGAGTGGATAGGGCCTTAGTTTCCATTCAATGCAAACTGATATCATTTAGAAACTTTGCTTCGTGCCTTGTGGCGGCAGGCATCAGCGTGAACATTGATTCCACAATCAGTGTTTTTGTGTCTCCTATGAAATCTATACACTTTTGATCGCACTAAACATCTCGAAGCTACGAAAGCTCGTAGTGCAGCATTGAGACATCTCGCCTACAAACCTTGTCTGAATGAAGATGCGTCATTTTGTAGCTCCGGAGCTCTGCACACGGGGACCTTGGCTCAGTGTGTGTCATACACCAACACATGCACACATACGTGCTAATTGTTGCCTGTGCCGTCTTGATGTTTTCTCTAAATACTCAAGGTTTGTATTTGGGTTAATTACACCTTCTTAATCCCTAAGAATCTTTAGCTCAATTGAAATCCGTCATTAAGGCAGAAGAGAGAAGCTTTGCACCATTTATGTAATTTTATCAGCCCCTGTTGGCTGTAACATTCTTGATCGTAACAGAGGAGCAACAGGATAAGAATAAGGAAGGTAACTGCTTATACTTAAAGAACAACTCTTTAAATTTTAATATATTCTTCTTAAATAAGAGATGCAACTTGTATTGCAGTTCACTGACCTGAACTCTGTGTATTTGTTTTACGTTTAAGTTATTTTCAGCCACAGGGAGACATACTGATCAGGTGTTTTGTTTACCAGAGAAAATGTATTTATATGACTGCATGCCTGTGCATTTTTCTGTGGCTTATTACACATGGACGTATAACCCCAGCTGGAAAGTTTTCATATTTTTCACTGCTTTACTCCGAGGAATGCAATGGAAATAATTTAATACCCTTTAGCCTTTTGAGCTGCACACCATGTGACTATAATCCATAAATCTCATCAGAGTGTATGAGGATGTCACAGCATGGTGATGGCCTCTAAAATAAATTTCAAGTCCTAATAAATAAAGGACAAAAAAAGGGGAGAAAAAGAACAGTTAAACCTGTGGTCACCAGCTATCTTTGTTCAGCACAAAGACAGAAGGTGAGAGTAGCCTTTAGCTCTGACCAGCAGTATGAATCCAGCCCAATTTCACCTTCAGGCTCACAAATTAGCACAATATTGCTTTTTAAATTATTTAACCATGTGTTCACTTTAAAAATAAATCACACTAAGGGATGAAAAATGGATTAGGAATAAAAATAAAACATTGCAGCTGTTGTCGTACCACTAAAACAAATGACTTGTACATACTTAGCATGCAAAATTATGCTAAATTTACAGCTTTTCACGAGAGCAACCTTGAAACATTCATGGGGCATTGGCACAATGAGTCATTGCGATCCGTCCTGTCCACTGTAACTCAGGTAAACGAGGCGAGCTCCTTGGCACAGACTGCGCCAGGTGACTTCCAGCTTCTAAACGTCTTCTTGCCGTGCTCATACCAATGGCCTTTTTTTTCTCTGTCCTGCTCGCTGAATATAAAACAGCTTGTTTGTACGCCAATTTATAGCTGTAGGTCTTTATATTGGATTTTTCATGAAGAACAGAAATGTGCAACAACAAACACTGCAGTTCGTCTACATACAGTCAGTGTATTGACTTGTGAACTTGATGTTTTTTGTCTTATTTTGTGCTTCAGGCGTGCAATAAGTTCCTTGCTGTGTGCTCGACTGTAGCTCAAAGTTTAGTTTAAAATTAATACAGTGCGCGGGCACACACCAAACAAACTGAGCGCTCATACTGCTCGTTAATTCAGTCCATCCATCATGCCTAAACACCACAGTCAGAGTTCACTTTTTCTAAAATCAGATGCCTAGTTTTCGTCAGGTAAACACATGTACGGACAGAAGGAGGATGTGTAATGGACCTTTGCAGCCAGACAGACCTATTCTTATAACTATTCTGCTCACGCAGCTCTCTGACACACAGATGTTATTTTTCATGCTTACAGTTACTCTGCTGATCCCATTCGTTCCCTCGGTGCCAGCAGCTCATACGTCTCACTCGAGTGTTTGTTTTTCCGTGACTGTTCGCTGAAACATGCTCAACCATGTTCACCATCTGTCTCGCCAACCTGAAGCCCTTCGTTCGGAATAATAAACTTGAGTTTGACGCAGAATCAGGAGGGGTTCACTTTCAGTCAGGCTGGGCAGGAAGTTCACATTCAAAAATAGTAAGCAAGCAGGAGGACTATATTTAGATTCTGCCTGGATTTATGGTAATGAAAAAAAGAAAAGAAGAGTTTTTTCTTTTTTTTTGTCCTGAAATCCCTTTCCTGATGAAAGCCACATGATCTGCTAATGTCAGTAGAGAGCAGGGCTTAATCGCACCGGCGTGAGTGCTGGTACGGGCGCGCACATGCTCTGTCAGCGAGTTGGAGGCAGGATGGGTTTATCTCTTGGGTAATGTTGGCTGGTGGTGATTTCGTTAGCAGCGGTGGAATGATCTAGATAATACACTTATCCGTGGTCCTCCTGGGGGAAGGCAAGCCACTGACATCTGATTAGATTCCACAAAGATAAAAGGATCACAGAGAGTCACATGTCTACTTTATTACTGGGTGACTTTGGGAATTTATCTCATGAATCAACATCAGATAACAAAGCAATGACTAAACTGTTTTTTAATCTTCAGGAAGAAGTGATGATTGGTTTATCACGCTTGTGTTTCGATCTTGAGTGACTTTTACTTTCGCCCCTCATCCTCTCGAATTGTGTTTGCTCTTACCACAACAACATCATTGTCGGTTTATTTATAACAATAAAATGAAGCAAACCAAAAGTGCACGAAAGCACATAGTTCCACTGAAGCAGGTTTGTGAAACATCTGAGAACATCCGCTCCTGCTGGGTCACGATGATGTAAAAGTTCCTTTAAAAAAAAAAAACTGGGGCCAGCCCATTCAGAGGCTTAAAAAGCTACCAATAAAGTCTATCCTGTAAGGAACAGGAAGGTGATGAAATGAGGCCAATACTGGTGTAATGTGATCATGTTTTCTCATTCTCGTTAAAAGACGAGCACATTTTACACCAACTGCAAATGACTAAGCAGCAACTTTCTTAAAACCTGTGAAGAGAAATCGGGCTCTGCCTCGACCGAATGCCTCAACTCCAAGAAGCTGGACTTTATGACTGAGCTGAAGTGTTTGTCAAGTTAAAAAAAACAGTTAAAAATTAGACCAAGATTTTTCCACAACAGATGGTTTTATGGAAGGATCCGGATCATTAACATAGTTTGTTTATTCAAATTAAATAATCTTGTTTTGCTTTCACTGAAATTAAGAAAGTTTAAATTTATCAATGCCTTGATGTAGTCTGAGCAGTTCAATGAATCTGTTGTTTTAACCGTAAAGAGCAGATAGATTTATATGTCATCTGTGTAGCAATGAAAGGAAGTCTTATATTTGTCAACAATGAACCCTAAAGGCAACATGAGGGCCCAAATGTAGATCCATGAGGAACTCCTCACATATAATTGGGGCTCCAGCTGGAGAAAATTAATTTATCAACAAATTCAAAATTGGTATTGTTTTTGTTTTGTTCTTGTAACATCAACTGAATTCACAAGCTCAGTAGGCTCTAGGAAAGAGACTTTTAAATAAGGATTAGCTTTCATTGTCCAAAGCTTTCTTTTAAATATTTAGAAAAAAAAATCAGGTGGAGTTATCAGGTGAACCACCCTTTTATTCATGTATCTAGTTGTATATCAAGGCACTGTTAGGTTGAATGATTTAGATGCACAATAGTTTTACACCAGAAACTAAAAAGTTGTTCTTGTTATAAAATCTGCATCTTTAGTTTGACTAAATTTGCTGCAGTATTTTGTTACATTTAGTCACAAAATACAACAGCAGTGGAATTTAATTAGTGTTCTGCAGTTTAGTTGCTGCCCAAAAAAATGTTAATTTGAATTTCCATCTCCTAAATGGTTTAATTAAAAAATGTAATCGAGTAAGAATGATGTTTTCCTGAACATCTATTCTGAGATCCAGTTGCAAATGCAGAACATTAATTTTTTTGAACACAGACTTAATGAGGATCTGCTGACTGTTTACCTTACAGAACTTACCAACCAGCTAGGAAATTGTAACACAATACGGGAGATTTGTAAATGCAAAAGTAAACTGGATTTATTTTTCTGTTTCCAGTCTTTTTTAGGCTAATTAAAACTATCTGGCAGCAGCTTCGTATTAAACTTGAAGTCAAGACAATTAAATTCAGCTTCTTTAGTAAAACTCTAGTAAACAAGTTTCTCAGAAATACGTGGACTGGTTCATTGTGTATTTAATTTTCAGACTGAGGGCTTTATTTAGGGTCAATTAAAATATATTCACTTAGCCTTCAGTAACCTTTATGTAAACATGTTTAATGAGACATTTCACCGAAGGAAAGGTGAATCAGTTTGATCATAAAAAAACACAAAAAATTGGAATCAGTATCTTTTGTTGGAGTGTAGTGGCATTAATTATCTTAAAAAATAAAAAACAAAACCCAGTTTTGAATTTGTGGCTGTAAATCTTTTGCACGGCTGACAAAAAAGGAGAAGATTCAGTTTGCAGTCCACATGTGCGCTGGGAAGCATGATTTAAACAGATCTGGGGAGAGATTTGTGTTCTCAAAATTGAAAGAAAAAAATTTTTTAAACCCAGTCTTCCACATTTCTTTTGTTCAAGGTTTCCTGCAAAAATCCCAGCTATGGTTGGAAACGGCTGCTGTAGCAGAGAATGTAATTTCTTTCAGAAGTAGAAAATAAGTGCAGGATTAGGTTAGGATTCATTCGTTCACTCATTCATGTTCTGACTGTCTGTCGTGTAATCTGAGCACAAATAGCTGTCAGGATCCTGATATTCTGTGATCCATGAAAGGAGCACGTGTTGCTTATCAGAATAAAGTTGAATTAGAATGTCCATTGATCATCTGTAGGCTCTTTAATCTTCGGAGAGGAGGCACTGCAAATTGCAGCAGCAGTTTGCTTGTTGATTAATTTGTTCATCCATCTATCAGCAGTTCGCTTTTTTAGTAAACAGTAAGCAAGTCGGAATTTTCCTCTTCTTACTAATTATTGACGGCCGCAACCTGGATGTATCTGTTAGCAAAATATTTCCTGAACCGCTGGACTGGTTTTAATGAAGCGCTCAGAAAGCAGTTATTGCGTGTACATCTGCAGCTCATTAACCTTTAAAATCAACCCAATTCAAGTGCTCCGCAACAGCAAATCGACCTTAGCAAACACACAAATGGCTTCAGTTTTTCAGACACTGAGCTAAAACTTGGTGTGGTAGTAGCTAGGAATCATCCTGAACCTATACTCTGAGCACATTGTGCAAATGTTAGAGTCAGTCCTCCACCTTAACACACCCCAAACACTTACATACTGCACAAACTCTTCATTTAAAACTAACATTCGAGCTGGTCCCCGTATGCATTCCCTCAGCGAAAGCTACTTCTATTTATGAAGTTATTAGCAAGTTCTGCAAAATATAAAAAGAAATAAAACGACTAATTACGTGGCAATGCGATAAAGGAAGAGACACATTGTCTTGAATGATCAAAAAGGCTTTCATAAGTGCTTTTATATCCATTAAAACCAGAGATGGGGAACAGAATGTGCAGTTTTTGGTGAATCATTTTAATAAAGGAAGTTAATGCAGGCTGCAGGGTCACAGTAGCACGTGACACTGAAGCAAACCTCAATTCTTAAAAGCCTCAGTTAGCTTTGCTTTCTGCACAGGCTTTAATTACAAAGCCAAAGTTCTTCACCACTCATTATGAAACTTGTTTTCCTCACAGTCGTTACAGCGCCGGCTCTTTGGCGCTCCATCATGTGAAAAAGCAGGGCGCTCGGAGCACATTGACTCTTTAAACCCACCCTCCTCTTTTACGCCCGTCTGCCACCTCTTCTTTACCCCTGGCAGACACGAGCATGTACACAGTGATAATCAAATGCAGGCAGCGTGATTTGAGTTTAATTGTGTGTGTTCACTCACTTTACCAGAACCTTGAGCGATGGTTGGAGAAAACCAGACAGTTCAGGAAGAGGAACGTATTGATGTGAGGGAGGGCTCCAATAAAGACCGGGTCAAATAATTATTCAGTGTCGCTCCGGCTCGTCAACCGCAATAAATAAACAGACAAGCTGGCAACTCGGCTAAACTGGTAATTTGTTTCTGGTGATGTACTGTTATCATTACATCTGCAGCAGCTGCCCACATCATTTCTTCTCAGCCCCCTCAGGATTTCGTTGGCGAGAAATCTCCCTTTCAAACACCGCCGCGGTGGGAGAGAGAAAAAACTCAATAACTGCAACAAATCCACGCAAACAGGACTTTGAGCCACACGCCTGCACACACCGACGTGCAGACACGTACAATATTTATCCTGCTGAATCACTCTGCTGTCACAGAGACAGATGATATCTGGGAAACTCAGAGCTGAAGATTTTTGGCACAATTCCCTTTTTAGTTAGACTTTATTAACTCCTTTTGCCATGTGAATACTCTTTTAGCCACAGCTCTAAAGAAAACCCGCCAAACAATAGTTGGGTTCTGTTCCCGTTAAAAAGATGGCCTCAACATTTTTAGTTAGGATTGTATCAGCTGTGTTACAGTCACAGAGTTTAGAAAAAAGGGCAGAAGTATTCATCTAGTCTAGGCTAACAACAAGCCAAATGAGGGCTTGTTTTTATATGATTTTTCAGGCTAATAAAGCAACTCTTTCTTTAAACCAACATACTGCTCTGTTTCTTGTATCTGTTTTTATTCTGTGTTGAATGTTGTATTTTTACACTCTGGATACATCCTCTAATGCTAAGGGACTTCCAATAAAAATTAGCCTTTGGCTAACTTGGATACATTTACATTTGAACTTGTTCGGATGTTAATTAATGCACACTGTTCCTTTTTTTAAATAAATGAAATCTAAAAATGCTACATTAGCTAATATTAAATATTAAACCTCTACAAATGGTCTTATGCAAAACTGTATAGAATTATTATAAGCTAATATAGTGTTTTGTACATTGTCTAAAAATCTGTTGTTTTAAAAGTCTGAAAATTGATTTTAAAAATTTGGCCTAACCATTAGCCTAGCCTGGATGAAGACTCACTCTCTCTATACACCATACTCTGAGAATGATGTCACGGCTGATAAGTTACTAACTAGTGATAACTATTAGACAGATCATCACCTCATAGATGACCAGACTGTCTCTTTAAAGGTGTAGTCTTGCTCCTATATTGTAAAAAGGTTTAGGTCTTTTATTTGTTCCACGCTGTGCACCACCTTTGTTACAATAATGGGAAACAAAATCCAATAAAAACAGATATAAATGTAAAAAAAATAAAAATGTAGCTGTACACTTCTGTACCATTACCAGACTCATCTGCATTAGGCTTTAAAGGACCAGAATCAGTGACATCCAGCTGGAATACTGTGGACTGTAAGGAATTTATTACCGCTTTAATTTCCAAAAGGAGAAGCTACAAATCCTCCTAGTACTGTGGCGCATCCTGCTGTTTCGTTAAACCCCATGGTGTCTCTGAGACGTCCCTGATAAAGTGGCTAAAACAAAATGAGACAAAGACCAAAAAAAACCCTATCCTGAGCTGTCTACTAATGAACTGTTTACAAGGTCTTAAAAGTGGCTTTAAAGTAGTGGAGGCTTACAGGACTCACGAGGCTCATTAAACCTCAGTTCAACAGTAGAGTGGGACAGTTAGTTTTCTGCTATTTGTTTTCTGCTCCTTTCTCACTCCATGTTCACTTTCACTTGGCCAGGTCAGGGCAACAGATGAGGAAATAAATAAAAAAAAAAACATTAAAAAAATGCCATCTAATCCAGCACAATGACAAATAAACCATAAAGGAATAGTTCAGATCTTTTGAAGTGGGGTTCTGTAAAAGGTATGAACACTTCATATCTAGCTGTTGTAGACAGCTCAATAAATGACGAGCTCATGTCATAGTGGTTCATGAAAACATTTTTTTAAATATAATTAAATGCTTAGCATCTTGAAGACATGCATATTGCTCATTACCTCTTATGTTTCAAACTAAGATCATCATATGTTGATAAATGACGGAGTTGTAGTTTTGGTCAAATCTTAAAATAGCTCAATCTTAAGTGATGTTCTAAGGTTTTGCACAATCTTTTGGAATTCTTCAGATCTCTATATGTATTTTTGTATTCGTATTTGCTTTTTTTGTTGTTCTGGTGTTCATCATATGAACGGTTTGTTTAATTCACATCTTTTCTGATGTTTGTATGCGATTCGTCGGACACTCAAGACAATTTCCTCTTTAAGGCGATGTTTGTAATCCTTGATCTGTTTGCTTGATAAAGGTTTAGTGATGGAAACATCCCAACAATAAATTTCTGCAAGTTTAGACACTTTTTGTTTTGCTCAATATCTGTAAATTTCATATTTATAGACATTTTTGTGCTTTCTAAGACTGTGGTGGCCATCTTTAATCAGGATAACTCCAAAAGTTCCTCATTTGTAGATGCAGAGGGATGACAAACACATGCATGCACCGGCAAAAACATTATTGCCCGTCTTAGAAGTCAGTCTCAATAGCAGCACAGGGCTTATCAGCGACCGGCTGCAGCCACTATTAAATCTTGTAAATCTCTTGTAAATAAGTAGAAAATCTTATATACAATAAAAAAAACTATGATTCAAAATTGGCGTCCATAAAAGGTTTCTTAAACAATGTTTGCATGAACCACTACGAAACTTCTAATGATTAAAGGTCATTCAAAGAGCTATCTACAACAGGTAGGATATTCATTGTTCATACCCTTTTCACAAACTCCACCTTAAAAGACTGGGCAACAGCTTTAAGACTTTTGAGGAAAAGAAAAAGAAGCAACACGTGCTTTAAACAAACCGTTGTGTTTATCATTTATTTAAAGACAAGTTAGATTTTTCATAAATAATTTCTTCTTAACATCTCAGAACAGAACACGGGCCTTGCTGCAGCGGCAAACTTTGAGACAAAAACCAAATAAATAACACATATTTCACATTGCCAGTTATCTGCAGGCGGGGAGGGGTGCTTCTGTTAAAAACAGCCACCCACCCACTCCCACTTCTGGTTCCTCCCCACCAGCACACTTACAAAAGCATCAACACACAGAGAGAGGAGGAGGCTCACAGTGTCCTACATTGTAGCTCTCATAATCCACACGGGCAGATTTCTTTTTTTTTTTTTTCCATTCCCACGTGGACGTCAGCCAGTCCAGAGGATTTCTCCACTGTTGACAACATTTCATTGTCCAGATGAGAGGACACACGCTCGCCGCGAGCTTTACAGCCAGTCCTACAAATGATATTGCTCCCAACTTGCATCTTCATTAAAGCGAACAGTGACATTAAGGTGAAAAAGAAAATCACTTTTTTTTTTTGTAATCTCTATCAAAGATTAAAGCATGTTTTTTTTTTTTTTTTCTGTTCAGAATTCATCATGAAGAATGGTGCATGACCTTGGTTGGCTTACACTCCTCTCTGACTTCATCGTGAATTGCAGCGCAGCGATAATTTAATAAAACATGCTTCCACTGTTGAGACAGCTGTTAAGTTGTTCTGTCACATCTGCATTAAATGTCACGGCTCGGCGACTCTTTAATTGGGTGCAAGGAAACATCGGTTTCAACGGCAGAAAGGTGCAAAAACCATTCTGCACACGGAAGAGACTAAATACATACACTCTGTCAGTTGTTTGCTGTGTTGTGCTACAAAAGCTGAGAGAAAGTCTGAAGTGTCCACAAGCGAAAGAAAAAAAAGCACATATGGTTCTTACGAAAGGCCATTCAGTAGTTAAACATTTTTACTGCTTTTTTCAGGACGTGAAGCTAATGAGCAACGAATGAAAAAGTCGTGAGCAAGAAAAAAAAGCAAGAAAAATACAATTTATAGAGGACTTTACAGTAAAACGTTCTGAACAAAAAGGCTTCAGAGAGAGAAACGATCACAAGTTGAGAAGTCCTTATATCGCCGAGGGTACGTGTCACTTCATATATTCACTTTTTCAACATTCAGTGCTGTTCAGCTACTTGCAGCATTATAGATGTTTTTTTTAATTAATTTGTTTTTTTTGTTGTTTTCATGGACACAGGTTTTTATATAAATGCTTACATGTAAAGCCCACAAGGAAGAAGAAAATCTGGACAATCTGGACTTGATCTGAAATCAAAACAAGCCTCATTTAGAGAGAAAAACAACTGTCCCCTTAACGTTCACAGCAAGGTTCAAACTGCTAAAGTGTTATCAGTGCCAAATACACCAGGCACCCTTCAAACATTTAAAAAAATATATATCATACCAACGGATCAGATGGATTTTTTTTTTTTGTCCAGGGTGAAGCAATTAAAGCAATATTTCAGATCTTTTGGAATGTGGATGTATGAAAGGAGATAGATAGCCTTCAATGACTTCAGTATAGATTACAATCCTTACATAGACAAGTCAAAGGTTCATCAAAGATGTGCTCAGTTTCTCTGCCTTATATCAAGACGTTTCGAGAACAGCAGTAAATATTGGCCTATCTGGTTTAATTCTTAGTTATATATTTGACCCCAGCTGGTAGCAAAGATATTTAAGAGTCATCGAAGCATAGCTGTTGTGAACTCTGATGCTGACAACACAAAGATGTCTTTTCTTGCTGCTTTTTGGATTGTCGGAGCATATTTCTCATTTATTTGTAGTTTGTTTGTTTTTTTCAGCGTACCTAAATCATTATTTGAACACTGAGGCAGTCTTGGTGCTCCCTTAAAGTCTTCTCCAAGACTGCAGTGACTCATACTTCAACAACGCTTGGATTAGATTAATGGCTAATTCAAGCGCTGACCGGGGCAAACCAAGGTCTTTTTGCTTGAAATGTCTTTTTTCTTTTAAATGTCTGTTTCAGATTTTACAAATGCACTTCACCGATGAACAAAGATATGTTGCTATGCTTTTTCATATTTCTGAATAGCTTCAGAACAACGTTTACCAGCTGACATTCATCTGTACACATGTGCAACTATTAACCACCAACATGAGAATCAGATTATATATCTTCACTTTCAATTGTGGCCAAAGATTGTAAAATATTCACATAGAAATAAACAAGACCTCTAATATTTACTGCTTTCCTCAGAACATCATTATGCTCAGTGGCAGCTGAGCTGGATGTATCTGAGATGGACCTCTGACCCGGTCTCATAGGTGCGTGCGTGTAAGGTCTGAACGATTTATGCATTCTGAATGAATGAATGATGAACCAGTCCAAGCGAGCCCAAGACCAAAATGGATGATTGCCATCCTAAAACAGCTTAGTTCTTATGAGTGGTTTATAAACCTTTACACGTTCATCAGTTTCCTGTTTACATGGCTATTTACAAAGATTTCTGTGATTATTTCCAAGAGCAAACAGCAGCAATAGTAACACTTTCAGTGCAGCTTAGAGCACCTCTGACAGGAATATTGTGATATTTCTACAGGAATAGTGGTCTAATGTGAAATTTATAGCAATGTAAATGTTTCTAAAATAGCATTCACATGAACTGTTATGAAATTGTTAAGATTGGTGTTATTTTAAGATGGCAGCAATCCACTTTGGCCTTTGCCCTACATGGACAAGCACTTAGCTCGTCAGTCCTGTCCCCAAAAACTATTTCTCTGAACTGAGTTCTTTTTTTTTTTTTCAAAGAACAATCTACAACAGGTGAGAAATTAATAGTTCATAACCTTTTCACAGAAGCCCACTTCAAAAGACCTGATCTAGCCTTTTAAGACCCAGCTCCATCTACAACATTCATGACGTCCACAGAGTGCTGCTCTCATCAGACTTCGCCTCTACATCTCAATATTTTATCAGTAATGACACACTTGGAGAACCACCAGAAGATCAGAGCTGCTCATTGCCGCACTCATTCATGAACACGGATAATTACAGCCCACAGGAGGAATTACGGTTCGTCCTTGAGGGTCAGACCGAGCCCCCCCCCCGCCCTCGCTGAGCACTCAGCTGGCGTGGATTCACCAGCGCCGGGCAGCTGTCCGACACCGCTATTAACCTGAGCAGAGCCGGCCCGTTCGTACAGCTGTTTGGGACATGGCAGCTGCTCAAGGAGCAATGAGGTATTAGACATCGATTTAAAAGAATGAAAAAAAAAAAAATAAATAACACACAAAAAAAAACCCTTCCTGTCTTATAATCTCTGGTTTTTGTACACGCAAAACAAGCCGTGACCACAGGAGCATACGCACGCTCTTATGTAATGTTGTCAGCGCGCCGCGTTGGCTTGTTTCGACACTAGGTGACAGAAAACATGCACTGCTCAAAAGCTCATGCACGATATTTAGACAACCTTCCATGTGTTGATGCCTTGAAATGATCAGCAGGGAGGTCTGCTCGAGTCCATTTCGAACTCAGGAGCACGCGCCTCATCCTACGGCACGTCTTCTTCTGCGTCTCACCGCACCACAAACGGCGAAAGGAGCCCGCAGCGTGTGGCGCTCGACCAGCGTTCCATACAGCACATCAGAGCCCGTGTGAGCTCACACTAACAAGGAAAACGGCGCAGCATTGTCAAAGTCAGGAATGCAACCGACAAGAAATATTTTCAAAGAGAAGTCAAATGACAGGTGAGCTACTGAAAAAAAACGAAACAAACAAAAAAACCCACATGAGACGACAGCAGGTTTGATCATCGCAGCAGACAGATGCAACAGCATTCTTCCTCTGATGAGCCGAAATCTCCTGGAATGTCCTCAGTGTTCAAACTAAATAGACGTGAATTTGTAAATCCGATAAACACCAAGTCTTAGCGCACTGCCACCCTTGCCATTAGGATTCAACAAAAGCAAGAGTGAGGATGCTGAGCTTCCAGATTCCCCGTGGCCGTACTCGGATTCCTCTTCATCGTGTCCCACTAGGAATCAAAAGCACGATCTTCACAGATTTCCAAGGCCGCTTTACTCGCACCGCCAAACACTTCCACGTTTGCATCAATCCAAGGAACCACGTTTCCGGGCATGTAGGCCGAGCAGTTTGCCAGGCCCATGATGTCCACGGGCCGCAGTACCCTGTCCCACATGTTGAACTGGCTCAGCTCGCCCACAAAGGCTTGGGTTGCATCAAAACGGCCTCCAACGATGTCCTGTAATGAGAGACAGAACAGAGGAAGTTTACCTGTCTGGGAAATGAGTTTGATTTGAAATCAGCGTCACTGTAAGTGTCTGCCAAGCAACAGTGAATATTTTTAGTGCACTCAAACAGCATGTTGAATGAAATTAATATATGAGGGAAAATGAAGCAATTACGTTTTCATTTATTTTATTTGGCCTTGATCAACATAATCTTTTAGGGCTGATTAAAAAAACTTTTTTTATTTTTACTAAGGCTGAGTCTAAATCATTTTAATTGGCTGGGTCAAACTACCTTCCTTTGGTAAATGCTTTTATTTTATTAGGTATTGTCAGACTTGTATAAATTCAGTCAAACATTTCAGTTGTTGAGTAAACAAAAGCAGGAAGCAGCTCAGTTAAAGAATCAACAGTGGTAAAAAAACATGAGAGAATATGTTGGCCCAGCCCAACCTAAATACTTCATTCTTTAAAAACAAACAAAAATCAATATAATTGCATGAAGATTAGTTAAAGTTTTTGTAAGTGCGGTTCACTGGAAAGGCTATAAACAATTCATTTAATACCTGTTGCACAAATATTTTTTAATGACTTCAGTTTGGTGAAATAGCAATTAATTTGGACAAGACTGATGAGCTCACAGGTTGGCCGAGACCAAAGTTAATTGTTGCAGACTTACAATAACTTACAATAACTCCATCTTTACATTACACGATTATTTACAAACAATTCTGTAGTTAATTGTAAAAACTAAAAGTGACAGCAGCAGCTAGCCATAGCAGCAGCTAGCAACGGCAGTTCTGGTGCAGCCTGAGGCACGTCTGGCAGTGATATCATATTTCTGCTGTAATAAGCATGTAATGTGAAATTGATCGCATTGTAAAGATTTTTTTCGTTGAGATTTTTGAGGCCGGAGTTGTTATAAGACGCCATCAATGCACTTTGATCGCGTCCTTCCTTGGGCTAGCCGTTAGCTTGTCAATGAGCAGTTCTCTCCAAACTGAGGGCGATCAAAGAGCTAATTATGAAAGGTAAAATATTAATTGTTCACAACCTTTCCACAGAACTTGACTTCAAAAGATCTGAAGAGAAAATGATTAATATATTTATGTTATGTAAACATATTTCTTTTTAAAGTCAATTAAACATTAGTCTTGGTTGTTTTATGAGTGTGTGGCACCACTTGAAAATATCCTAATGCTGTGCTGTCTTCAATATAGTGCAATCTGCAGCAATCTCATATGAGTTCATCTCTAAAAGAAAAAAGCAGTACCATGCCCTCAGGCTTCAACTAACGCTTTACGAGTAAAAAGATCTCAGCAGAGGTAATTCACATGTCACTATAGATTTTTTTAAAGACATATATGGTGCTGTCATGGCACTAATCCATAGAATAACTTTCCATCCCAGCTCCCACAGGTTTTATGAGCAGTTTATAGACAGATAAATAGGGTGAAACTGAACGGGGCCACAGTAGCGTGAGAAGAGCTTAGCTAACTCCTCTCCCTTGCTCCCTGCTCTGCGCCTTGGGCTCCGAAAATACACACATGGAGCTTACAGGCGGAAAGAAAAACATACACACACTTGTTCTTTATTACCGGAGCTTTCAGCCTCACCTGTTCCTGGCCCAGGATGATCACCCCTCCGGGTTTAATTGGGTGCCAAGGGGCCAGGTTGTCTCCAGTGCCAAGACGCTCGCCATCCTGGTAAGCCTCCCAGAAGCCGTCTCTGGTCGTCCAGGTGATGCAGATGTGGTGCCAGCGCCCGTCACTCACTGCCAGAGGGAGCTGGGCCACCTGGTTTGGAGTTAAGTGCAAAGGGGGGCACGGGCCATAACATAGGAAGGTGGGGAGGGGGTATAAGAGGACGCAAGATGAGTCGAAAACTGAGATATGTTCGAAAAAAGGACAGCAATTAGAAGGGGTATGGCTTCAAAGAGGCAACCCCCGACAAAGAGGGTTTTTTTTTAAAGCCAGTGCAATATTTAAAATTTAGATTACCCAGGTGACATCAAGGGATTAAAACATCCTTCAAAGCAGTCAGATGGCTAACAGCGAAACTACGTCCTCTCACGTCTTCCTGCTTTGAGCACAGATCAAAGAAAAACAACTGGTTATTTTACCAACCAGTGACATCGCCGTCCTCCGAGAATTCAGCGAAACACATGAGATTACGAGTGTGTGCTGTAACTCATTAGCCTTTTTATTACGAGCCTAAAGGACTCCTTCACACTCATATCTTGTCGCAGAGGAAGTGTTGGAGGCAAACAGACGGGAAAAAATGGAAGTGAAAATAAAAATTCAAGTCACTCGCAATTACAGAACCAATTGACCTCATTGGAGAGACCAGGTGGTGTGTTTTCATTAGCGGGACTTCTGGGAACCCTCGATGTGTTGTTATGAAGTGTCTGTAGTAAGAGCCACACCACAGCTTTTGTATAAATACTCTGAAGTAACCGAAATATTGCAGCTGTGATGTTTTATATACAAAAAGCCGAATATTTAAAAACCTTTTCCACGGGGCACACTGTGGTTCACTTGTCTATCATTTTTTGTTAAATGACAAAAAATGATCTCATTCTCAAAGCATAAAAGATGAATTACACTTACAGCATGAAAAAGTAGTAAAAAACACTGACAGCTTATTTTGTGGTTGTGCTTTTTTACTTTTCTTTGTGCCTCTAAAGATGTGTTGATGAAGTTTAACTGAACTAATCAAAATGTATTCAAAGGGCATCAAAGTGAGACGAAGCCACTAAATTCTCTGCAGTATTTTATGAAAAATTTGATATATGATTGACATTATCACTTTGAGTTTTTCAGAATCTTGTTAAATCCAAATTCAGACCTCACCAGGGTGTGTATTTCACAAAGGACTGTGTGGCTTTTGCAGCTGCTAATCATGGTTTTTGCACATTCGTGTAAAGGGTTGTCAGAGCTCAAACTGCTCTGACAACCAAGCAACATCTCTCTTCTGGTGCAGTTTGGCCATATTCAAATGAAGTTTAATGCATGCATTTAGAGCATGTGCTGTTGCCTTTATAAAAAGAGGGCAGGCACGTCAGGAAAGGTTTAATTCATTCTCTTTTTCAGTGCTGAGTGACAGACATTGTTGCATCACCAACAACAAAAAAAGTCTAAAATCCTATTGTTTCTTTTCAGAATACAGAAATTGTGATTATAGAATATTTTAACAGACAGTGCTTCACATCCAGAGGTTAATACGTAGAACCCAAAGTAATTACCGTATATCTGGAGATAAAACCTGCCTTTGTTGTGCTCCATGGTTTGCGCAGATCAAGAACACTGACCTGGTCAGTAGCAACACTGAGGGGATCTGACCCTTCCCACAGGGGACAGAGGGTACAGCAAACACCCCTTTATCCAAAATGTAAACCAAGAACCCCTTTTTTAATTTATCAAGTAAAAATAAGAAGATGCAATAATGGTCATGAAGCACAAAATTTCACTTAATGATTTTGAAATATCATCCTAAACATGCTTTTGCTACATCACAGTCAGATGTTGTTCATGTAGTTTTATGGAGTTTAAGACCTAGAGCTCACCGTGAGAATTTTTTTTTTTTTTTCCCTCTCTGTCACTTTTGTTCTTGCTTGCAGATTTTTGGTTGTTCCTCAATCAGATCTAGCAAAATTTGGACATGTTTTAATGGCTGCGGGTTGTTGAAGTGTAATATAACAAATAATAGGCTAAATAGGCTATTAGCATCTCTAGCAGAGTCTGTGTAACTGCAGTGTTCAGGGAACATTTGATAAAAGAAAATAAACTTTCTATTTGTATTCTGTGTTGTGAAATAAGGTATGTTTCTTTGTTGACCTGATAATATCAACACTTGTTTTATGGATGAAAGTTGTGCTCAGCTGTGCCCTTTTTGTAGGCTATAAAAGGAGCTACACATGAGATGATTTAAAAATTTTACCAGTGCACAGAGCATCAACAGGAAAAATCAATGTTCTACTGTTTGCACAAATCTGTGGGTTTACATCCAGAAAGTCCACTTGGGTTCTAATATTTTAAATTTGCACACAACTTTAATCATCTGACAGAAGAAAAGAAATGAACAAAGAAAAATATAATGTCTGGATTGCAGACAAACACAAGGTGGCTCATCAACTTCATAATATAATAACGTGTATTTGTTTTGAGTGAAATCTGTACAGAAATTGACAAAAGTTTACAAATCTCCAAAAGCCCATTTTTAAGTCTAACCAAGCATCCTGTCTTTGTTTTGAAATCTTTCCCAGTTTAGAAATGGGTCCACATACAGAAACTATCAGGAAACACGATTTCTGGTCTGGTTTTAATGTCCTCAGTCCTTATATTCTTTAGTAGGAAGCAAGTCTCCTTGTTGAGACCAACAGCTTTTAATTTATTGTGTTAATCTGTTGTTATACTCCCAATCCTATACCAAGTGATAGCAGCCATGTTGAATGTTTTGCCACGCAGGGCCAAGGGGGAATGAGGTGAGGGTGTGGCCGTGTAAACAGCCATGTGACCTCTATGTGTAGCAGTATTTGTTAATTTGACACTGAGAGGAAGCATGTAGCGGGTGCAAATGATGTGCAAAAATGGAGCAAAATCCCAGTGCTGTGCATTTTTAGTGAATCAGGGCCTACGATTTTTTTTTTTAAGATTGTAGCTTTAGGTTCTACATGCAAACATAAGAGAAGTCCGGCTTTACGAGATTATTGGAATCCATACTGTAATTCTTTTTGAAAAGAAAAAAGAAAAAAAAAACTGAGATGCAATGTTTAGAGCAGTGGAGAGAGTAGAGATCAACAACCTTGTTGTGCAAGAAGGTAAAAAAAAAATAAAATCTGATAAAGATGTTGCTGTGTACCAAGACAGATTCTCTTCCTGCATAGCAACACAGAAACCAAACTCGACAACGCTGCACTTTTTAATACTGTTGAGCCAGCCTTCTGCTTCCTTTTTAGTATTCAGCCAAATGAGCAGCATAAACAATATGCCACACTGGACCCTGTTATCACCATAAAGAAGTTCAACACATGGGTGTGCTTCTGCACATATGGTGATCATATCCACCCGCCTAGTCTCACTTCTGTCCATATAGCTCACCCTCCTCCTTTTGATCTTTCACCCTTTTCTCATGGGAATCCTTTTCGTGCACAGCAGCATCTTGATCAGGATTTTCTTTTATATTTGCCTCTATCACCTCCGGGGCTGTGCAGCTTTACAGTTTCCTACCTCCTTCCACTTTCCTCCAATGAGACTCTCATCCCTGCTACCATCTCTCTCTGATCCGTCTGACATGAACGCATGTATATTGCATGGGGAGGGAAAAAACTGCCTGGGCCAATAACACCCAACGTAAACAAGACGGCAGGGAAAAAACCTTTCCAGTTTGACAAGACTTTACCCGAGAATCTGTGGAACTGTGTTGGACATTTGTAGCTGTGCCGTCATGAATAAAGAATAATGCACTATCACAACTTCCATTAACATAACAATTCAAGATCTTTTCTGTAAATCCTATGAATTGTTCATGTATTTTGTGCAGTCTTGTCGTCAGATGTCGTTAATTGAAATCACACTGCGTTAAAGCTCATAGTACGGGACTGTCTGCACAGAAAGCTGGAGGTTGAGGCCATCAAATGAGCGCACATGGCAGCTGAAACTCTCTAATGACTACAGCTATCTTTGGGCACATGTGGAATGTGGGTCGGCCGTAATAAATGTTTATACGGCACAAAATTAAATATTCAGAGCTAACGGTCAGTGGATCTCTTTTCAGCTGGTGTTGAAAACCCACCTGATTGTTTCACATCATAAAGCAAAGTGTTATAATCTACTGTTTGGTATGTTTTTTAATTTATCAACTGATCTTTCATCTTTGCAAAGCGAATATATTTGTTTAGTATGTTCTGCTCAGAAAACCAAGAGCTCCTTTCAGTCAGCAAATCGATACAGTGAAGGGTTTATTAAACTTCTAAATGTAGACCTACTGTACCTTGTCATTGACCAGCAGCTCAATAGGATTGTTCCCCCATTCGATGAGAACGATCTCGTTGGCCTGGCCTGGCACTCCGTAAGAGAACGGGGTTCCTATGCCTGGACTGGCGCTGGACTTGAGCCACATGCAGACGGTGAAGGCGTACATCTCCGGGAGGCTCTTCTTGATGCGTCCATACAGATAGTTAGTACGAAGAGGGAGGGACACCTTGAAGTCCTCTGGTGACTTAAAGGCGTTATTACCTGTTGATGAATAAATAATGTATACGGTTATTATTGAACTGGGTCTTGTTTTAGACCTGGTTATGATGCTGAAGATTGTTGGGGGGGAGAGTGTCTGTGGATGGCCTCACATATGATTTAAGAATAGTAATAATATTCAGGAGCAAGAGGAGGCACATGTTTGCAATCCTTATATACAGAGCTGACTGTAAATTTGAGAACTCTTTAGGGGACCATAAAATGATCTAAAGGTTTATCGGATCTTAACAAACCATACTATAGCTGCAGCAACAAAAGCCCAAAACCAAAATTTTTACTTTTTAATTTTGTTTTGCTTCTGCAAAGTAGTGAATAAATTGATTTTATTTTATCTCTGAAATCTTATTAAATGTTCCCAATGAATATGTTCCTCTTAGAAAATAAGCAAAAGTGCAGTTTTCAAATACTGTTCTTGAACTTGTAGACGATAGCGTCATTTTTTTCCACAGTACGTTGAAGGCCGTTCACTGATCTGTTGATCTGTTTGTTAGAAGTAGCACATTTAAGCCGAAGTTGTGAAATCTTCATCTTAAGTGGCACACGGGTAGAGAAAGTAGCAAAAGCAATTCACCATCTCTGCACAGTTCAATGGAGGGTATGATAAGGAGAAAGGGAGGCAAATGTGATATTACCACAGCAAATTATAGAAATATAACTATTTTCTGGGATCACCCAAACCTAGCACAGCCCCGTGGGAAAGTGCCACACTAAATATTTGTTTGGCTGAATCAAGCTTTTTACTGGTAATACACCCGGTGTCATTCAGCTCATATGTGTCACATACAGTTACAGGTTGGACAATTCATCAAATTTGTACTTTGGAATGATTAGTAAAAAAAAAACCAACATCTTTATAATCAGGCTCTCATCTTGTCTTACCTCCTAAATGGGCTGTGGCTCTAACCTCTATCTCTGTGTGAGACGAACGTTTAACTATTTAACACAAAACACTAAGTCTATGACAGAATTATCAGCGTCTAAACAATGTGTGCAAAACAATGTTTTAGAGCAACAACTTTCCCATGAGTTTTGTAAGTTTTTTTTTAATCCATCTTATGATACAACTTGTTTTAGGTGACAAATTGTTACATTCTAAAAAATAAAATGTAGAAAAATATGAACAAATGTAGGGGTAAAAACAATATAACTGAAGTGCACTATGTTGCGAATGTTATTTATTTGTGTTTATTATTTTATAGAGTAGCCTACATTTAAAAGAATATGTTGAAGGAAAGTTCAACAAGCTGTTCTCTGCAATAAATGCAACGTGTTCCCAGAACAACATTAACCAAACAACTCGAGATCATGAATCTTTCCGTGATCGAGAAGCCCTACTATGATGTTTTTTGAATAAATGAGTGACATTATTATATCCACGGCCTGAATACAGTGCAGATATTCTGGCATTTGTTTATGCAGCTGAGATTACTACAGATATCCACAAATAGCCTTTATCCTCCTGTTAGTCTGAGCTTTGCTTTTATTTATTTATTTGGTCCTACGTACTTGTTGTTCTTGTGCGATCTGTTAGTGCTCAGAGTTTGTGATGGGGATGACTCTCAGCTACTACCACACCAAATTTTAGCCTATGTTCTGCAAAGTTGACTGAGTCACTGCCATTTTTGTGTTTGCTAAATGGAGGCCATCTTGAATTGGGTTGACCACAAAAGTTAATCATGTTGTTTATGTTTTACAAAGCAATAAAGATGAGATACAGCAATGCCCAAAAGTTTATGATTTTTTAGCTTTCTATACAGCTAAAAATACAATTGCAAGCGTCTAATAGATTTTCACAGATGTTCGGAATGCAAATAAAATGAACAGATTTAACAAATGACTCAAAGTTATTGTTTTTGGTCATCTGTTTGCAAATAACATTTAGCATTTAACTGAAAGAATAATTAACATTTGGTGTTTTGAGTCCCAGTGGTGACGTGACAGTCATCTATTAAAGTCTGCACCACATAACGAGTGAATCGTGGCAAACCCAAAGACCCAGAAAAGCTCATCAGGCTAGTAAATAATTTCCAGGATATTAGAACACAAGCGCGTGAATTCGCACAGGACTCCAAGGTAACGTCAAAACAGCTCTCGAAACGATTAATGTTCATGAGTTCAACGGCAGAAGGACACTGAACAACAGCGGCTCTGCGAAAAATAAATCTGCTGCTTTTTATGTTTCGATGAAAAGAACATTGGTTTCTGTCTGCTGTTTAATAAAGATCACATTCTAAGACAGTAGGGGTTTAAGGAAAAGTTACATAAATACGTTGGACTAAAAACTGAACTTTTAACTTTCAACAAGACTAATGATGTTTTAAAAAAAACTGAAAACATTGCATTCAAGTCAATTTTTCCCTATTTAGCTTTTTTACAACTTCAGTAAAATCCTGGTAACATATAATGTAATATTTAGGTTCCTTTTCATGTTAAATTTTAAAACCTTGTAAAATTTTTAAAATATTTTTAACAATCATATAAGTAATTCCTAAACTATGATGCCGAGACCACCGTGGACCAAATAGGAAAGCCCCAAGTAAACAAAGCAGGAATGTGGAACACCAACTTTTTCTGTGACTTTAGCAAACGTAGAAATGACTGTAACTCAGTCAGTTTGGTGAATATTGGCCTAATATTGTATCATATTGACTCATTTCAAGCTAAACGCTAACTTACTGCCCAAGATCTACTTTTATTCAATGGCTGTCACTGTTAATTGACCTTAGCTAACACAAAAGTGACGATAACTTAGTGAAATCTACTGAGCTCAAATTTGACATGGCAGTAGCTGACAGTCATCCCCAACACATACTCTGGGCTCTAACAGATCTCTCAACACTGCATGGGATCACACGTCCTTTGACCAAAATAACTATGACTCCATTGTTTCTCAGAGCTTTTAGTATGAAAGGTGGCGGATGATGTGCCACAAACAGAAACAACAACTCTGTCATGAACTCAGGAAATGTGCACATGTATGTCGCTTTTAAAAATGCTGCTCCCCTAGAAGCTCAACCTCCATCTTCCACAACATAATCTGTCTCTGCATATTTTACTGGAAATCCAACAAAGACAGGGAAATGAGTTACAAACTCATCGCAGCTCCATCTCCTGTTCAAGAAAATCCTCCCATTTCCAGCTGACAAAGTAATTGTGCTTCAGAACTCATTGCAGGAACTCTTAGGCATTGATTTGAAATAAATTGAACTAAATAAGATTTCAAAACAGGCTATTTATTTTTTTGCAATAAGGTATGCTGGTGCAGATTTGGTTGCTGCTGTGGAATTACCTTTCGTGACCAAAACTATCCTTGTGTCTGCTAGAACCCAGGAAATGTCCGCTGAGCGGTGAAATCAGACTTCCTAAATATTTTTTTCCTTCGGGTAGAGATATTATGTCTTATTTTGACGTCTACCATCAAAGAGAATCCTCGGAGTGTGGACATCTCTTGAATATTTCTTAAACTAATTAAGCATTCAGCGTTGCTTTCTGAGCAGCAGTTTTAAGACCAGCAGCTTCTCTGGCTCAGAGGGAAAAAAGAGAAAAGAAACAAGTGAACGTTGAGAAATTCTTACTTGCATCATCTAAACCTGGTTCATCATTCCCACCATTATTTTCCTAATTTCTTTTTTAAATTTTTTTGGATGTTATTTGCAACCAAACCACTTCTACATACTTGGTGCTATTTTAGCCACATATCAAAACATTCAGCTCATTCAGGAGACCTATGCTGTCACTTTTGGTTTATGTAACATTTACACTTCTTACATTTTTATTATTATTTATAAATTTTATTCCTTAAAAATACATTGAGAGCTTGCTTCAGCAAACTGTCTTCTTTCGATACTTTTAGCTTTTAGCTATCATTCTGCTACTTTTAGCTATCCTTTACATACTTTTAGCTAATATTTTGGTACTTAAAATAGCTTTTTTTCTACTTTTAGCTAGCTTCTTGCTCTTTTTAGTTTTAGCTAACATCTTAATTCTTTTAGCTTGAACAACTTAGTTTCAGCTTCTTTGGCGAATTTGAGCAGAGTCCCTCAGCTCCCAGAATTCACACTGCATGTTTCACAGAAAAGACATTTTCTCCAGGCAAAAAATCGAAAAGAACGTTTGGCATTAAAATTTGAAGGATCTTCCCGAGCACCCAAACGCATCAGGAGCTTACTTTTCTCCAGCTCCGTGATCCTCTCCATGAGGGAATTGAGAGCGCTCTCAGTGCGTTGGCGGTGGGCCGCCGTCTCATTGTAGAGCTGGCTCTTCTCCTCCTCCAGCTCAGCCACCTTCCGGAGGAGCTGCGTTTCAAGCGCCCCCAGACGCTGCCGCAGCAGCTCGCGGAGCTCCGGCGGCAGGGGAATCAGGGCCGAGACTCCTCCAGCTGACGTGTTGGAGCTGCTGGGGAGGCGCAGGCTCTGCTGCTGGGAGGCAGAGCACAGACAGATCAGAGACTGAAGGATGTGTTGGAGACAAACACACGAGACAAAAGTTAAACCCAGTTTCGCTCTGATGTCATTTTGGCAGCAGCATCTAAATGAAGACAGCGTGTCCCCGTGGCAGACTTGGACGCCGGCGACCTGCCACGCACCTGTGGCTGTGCTGGGTGTTAAAGGTGGACGCCAACCGGAGCTGACAGCAGCCATGATAAAGAAACAGAGCCCACGCTGGTGACTGCTTCACAGATACAAGGAAACAGCTGCTCCAGTTCAACTGTTGCCCTGGTAACTTTGGTCATCAGACACACTGGGACAAATCCAAACTTTACTCATTTTCATCACCCACTGCCGAAAGGCAAAAGTCGGGCAAACAATGTTTTTGCCGAGTCTGTGAATGTGTCTGCCTGGTGTCAACCAAATTTAAAATGGCTGCCACAGCCAACTGTCGCTGTGGACTGTTGCCGTCTTACAACAGTTCCAATACTGAAAATATGCAAACTGTTCACACAAACCTGTTTTTATAAACTTTTCCACGGTTATTTGCAAGCGCTAACCATGGCAGCAGGAGCAGCTGGCTGTAGCACGTCTGCCAGGAAAATCCCAATATTTCCTTAGATTACCAAATAATGCAACAATGATGGTTTACAGAAAAGTGTTTGCATTAAATATTTGAGACTGAAGTCATTTTAGGGCAACAACAATCTCTTTTTGTCTTGGTTTTGCTCTTAGCTTAATTCAGTCAGAATTCAACTATTTCTGCAAACTAAGGCTGTTCAATACATTTTCTACAACAGGTGAGATATTAATTATTCATATCGCTTCCACAGAGCCACACATCAAAAGATCCGGACTATCCCTTCAAACCGCTCACGATCAATAAACATGTGGTTAAAATTCAACCTCACATTCCTCCTTGCACGCAGTTTATCCTTGATCTAATCAGGGTATTAAATTTCCAATAAAAGCAGAACAGAGGAACAGACGGATCAACTTTGCAGCACATTATTTATAAAATATCCTTGAATTGAAAATCAATTTTGCCTTTGGTCAAGGCCGTGCGATGATAAAACATGGTCTGAGGTCAGGTCGTAAACACTTCATGAACCCTCATCGACGTGCGATCTCGGCGCCCTCGTGTAATTAACAATAACAAACAGCTAAACTGCCAAATAAAGAGAACCTCAGGTGATCGATACAGGTGACGAAAACGTCACATATTTGATTTAATCTGAAACATTTTTGTGCTCCATTACGTCTAGGGGAATTCATCTAATCATCCGCCATGAATAATTAGCTGCTTGACTGCAAAATAAAAGAGTATGTGGAACACATTTCATAAATTATTCAAGGACGCGCTGCAAACCCCTGCACCAGGAGCGTGATTACACCTTTGACGAGATTTTTTGGTTGCTCGTTTCCCATTGATGCAGCACCATCAGACTTGTCTCCAAATGATGTGAGCTGAATCTAACCTCTGATCTCTTGATTCCTCTGGGTGACGCCTTTATAATTTATGTATAAGCAGGTGTTTAAATCTCATCTGAGGACAATTATACTGATTAAAAAGATGCTGATTTACAGATATTGAGTTACGGTTTGGTGTGGTAGTAGCTGAGACTGAGCCCTAACTTATACTGTGATTGCTTGTGTTTTAAACTTTGTGATTAACTATTAGAGTCAGCTCTGTCTGTCTGTTAGCAAAATAGCTCATAAACCACTGGAGGGATTTTAATGAAACTTTCAGAAGACAATCTGTGGATGGACATCTACAACTGATTAACTTTTGGACTTAATTCAAGATGACCGCCACAACCACTGGACCTTAGAAATGACAAAAATGGCTACAACTTGGCCCATTTCACAGATACTGACCAAAGATTTGGTGTGGTAGTAGCTGAGAATCGTCCCAACACCACATGTTGCACAACACCTTTGCCTCAAGACCTTGGCAATAACTGTTTGTCTGTTAGCAAAATATGTCATAAACGACAGGATGGATTTCAGTGGCACTCCCAGAAAGTACGTATAGTGTACTGATGAGTCAACTCAATTCAAGATGGCCACCATACATAATGGGACAGAAAAACGAATTACAGACATTGGGCTAAAATTTGGGGTGGTAGTAGTTGACAGTCACTGACAACACATTCTGAGCGCTAACAGATCAATACTGCATGATCACTGCAGCTCCTTTATTTCTCAACAGAAGCTGATCTTAGTCTAAACTCTGGCGTGAAAGGCGGCGGGCGATACGCATTTCTCCGCGGACTGCCAGACCTTTAATGTTTGACAGAATTCGGTGCTTTCTGTGCTCCAGACGCAATCTGTTGGTGCCATCTTACCTCTAAGTTCTCCAGCCGACCCTTGAGGCTCTGCATGGTTTTGCCCAGCTGGTCTATGGTCTCGCCGGGGTCCCGGGGCAGATCCCCCATGGTGTTCTTGCCGTACTCCTTGCGCCTGGAGCCCTGACCCCGGGACTTCCCCTGCGCCGTCTCGTCGGCCGCCGCCTCGCAGCGCGCCAGCTTGGAGTTGAGCTCCTTGATGGTGCCCTGTTGGCTCACGATGGTCTCCTTCTGCTGCAGGATGGTCTCCCGGAGCTGCAGGATCGTGTTGCGCAGCTCGTCCTCCAGCGGGCTGCTGCTCTGAACGCGGTTCCCGGTGGAACCGTAGCCGCAGCCGGGCTCTGCGCCCGGGGGGATGGCGTTACACACGAAGCGGCCACCTGTGGCTTCCTGGCCGCGCGCCGCCGCGCACAGCACGGCTGCAAGTAAAAGCAGCATCCCGGCTCGGGTCACACAACACAAATCCTGCTACAAATATGGGCGGAATGACCCAATTATTAATAATGAAAAACTTTTCCTCACAACTTATTAGTTTAACTCAACATTTTCCACAAATGTTAAAACAATCTTAGTTTATGAGAACCCCCCTCAGCACAATCCGCAGCGAAACCCATACTCCTCCACCAGGCTCGGTTCTCTTTTCAAACACACCAGTAAATCAGGATTCTTTCCGCTTCAACAAACTCAGAGTTTCTCGTCCCCTGTTAGGAAAAAAGTTGATGCATCGCGCTTGTTGTCCTCAGGGGGAGTAAAATCCTCAGAGTGCAGCAGTGCGTCCTCTCCGCTCTGCTGGACCGTCAGGGTTCGGTGCTGAACAGACAGCGACGAGCCGCTCACACAGATTATTATTAAGAGGAGCGGCGCGCGCGCGCGGAGCGCTTCCGCTCATCATCCGCGCGCTCCGGTTATTCAGCTTCAGCCGACGTCATCAGCGGGTCTCAGTGGGTCCGAGTCACGCCGTGACACGCGCTCCGGGCGCATCTCATTGACTCTGAGTGAACTCTCCACAGACGTCAAAGGCGGAGACAGAACTCTTTTTACGCGTTTCTGGAATATTACAAATTATGACATCACGTTTAATCCCTGAAAAAGTTTCTGTATGTTAATTGACGTAAAGATTTAGTTCTCTTTTTGATATAGAATCTCAAGACAACATTCTTTGCATTGTTTTTGACCGAAACATAAAATAAAATAAAACTTTAACCACTGCTAAAAGGGACGGTTCAGATCTTTTGAAGTGGGGTTCAGTGGAAAGGTCATGAACATGTAATATCTTACCTGTTGTAGAAAACTTGTTGAACAGCCTTAGTTTGAAGAAATACAATTAAAGCTACTCATAAAGACCAGTTGAAATAAATAAATAAATCAGACATTAGGAAACAACATCTGCACTGTTTTTTCCTTCTCACATTGATGGTTAATGTGTCCTTAAATTAAAAATCTGTAAGCAGAATTTATGAACAGCTGCCAACAACCAGGTATGTTTGTTTATTACAAAACATCACAAGTAACTGAAAAAAAGTAACTGAAAGTAGGTCAACAATTTCAACTTCCATGAAAGAGCTGTTTGGGATGGAGAAAATCAGACAAATTTGATGTATTGATACATATTTACACCGATTTTAGTTGAGTAAGCAGATTAAAAATGTTTTGTTTACATTGAGTGCACACCCACATTTCATTATATTGCGTATCAGAATATCTGGAAAACTACTGGAGTAGAATGCTTCCAAGCTGCACCTTTTGTCATAGTTGAGGATAAAAATAAAGCAGCCGGACGTTGCCAGGCAGCTTTGTTTTTAAAGCTCTCAGCATATGACAATCTGAATGTAAACCCTGTTACTAAACTATTGGAGATGGAGAATAAATCGGTAAGTCTTTGTGAAAGGCTGGCTCCAGTTTGGTATTAAAATCCAATACTGTTAAATATTGTAAAGCTCAAATTGGTGCCTTTCCCCTAAAGTCGTCATTCTACAGTCAGTATGAACTATGACTGTCTGTCTTCGAGCTCAGGTCTTATTTTTTTCTCTCATAATTAAATTTTTCTCTTTCTTAATAATCTTTATGAAACCCAGTAGTTTCCTATAAAACCCTTAAAGTATAAAAAAGGATAGATAGATAGATAGATAGATAGATAGATAGATAGATAGATAGATAGATAGATAGATAGATAGATAGATAGATAGATAGATAGATAGATAGATAGATAGATAGATAGATAGATAGATAGATAGATAGATAGATAGATAGATAGATAGATAGATAGATAGATAGATGACGGTCACATACGCACACATCAGCAGATGAAATCTTTGCAGAAAATCACCTTTTTAAATGTTGCAGACACTCTGATGCCAAAAATAGGTCGACAGAATCTACAAAAACGCCAGGACATCGACTTAAAGGAAACTGACAAGTTTTAGTTTTAGTTCTACTCTGGCAATGGGATTTTTGTGTCACCAGTAATGGCATTCTTAGTTTGTGGATCAGTCAATCACCTGCACACCAACTAGGCTCGTATCTCCATTCAGCTGTCACACCATTATCCTAAATTTATGTGGAGACATGTCAACTTTTCATGTTCACAAATTCTTTTATCAGGGTGGGATTTCTTTTCTAAATAACCAAAAGAATAATAGGGGAAAAAAAAATCACTGTACAGTCAGGTAACAGTGGTATTTTGTTGCTGCATGTACAGAATGATTTGAAGTTATATTTCCAAATCTGCAAGCAAATATCTGACAGTGACAAATGAAGCCATTAGCTTGTTCCACAATGACAGCCACTGAAGAAAATCAGAGCAGCTTTTGTTTTGCTCTCTCTTCATGTTTTGCCAAACTAAAACAAGGGAGCAGGTGTCTGTCAGATGTCTGATAAGAAGTGTGGAATATGAAAAACTTCAAAGTGAGACATTGCATGCCGCAGATGTCGCCAAGCGCCGAGGCATATTCTTCCCCAAACTGCCTCATCATTCTTTATTTCCTCAATATGTTTCCCTGTAAAACCCAGAGCTGTGGGACAGCGACAGCTCGCAGAAGTATTATACCTCTCTGCCCATCAAAGTCATCACGTTCCATCTCCATCCAGAGCCAAACAGCTAAATGTCAGCCGGCATTAATTCACGGTTAGCGCGCAATAAGCACTCACAGCGCCAGGCCTGACAGGAAATGACCGCTGAAGTCATTGCGAAGAAAGCTGCTTCTTATATGACAGCTCCCCTGGGTAAAGGGGGCAGGCGGTCGCCATGGCAACTTTACTTTATACAGCCCCCGTCCCTCCCGGTTTGCCCCTCAAATCCAACACACCCCACCTCGGTGAGGAAGCAACCGGGAGAGGTGAAGACTGAGCAGAGATGACAACTTTCACTTCAAAGTTGATGGGATAAAGTTACTTCCTTTTATGTTGCAACTGTTGAGCGCCGCCGAGAAGGAACTTTACTTTTTTTTAAGTGCTTCAGGGAGGGAGGAGAAGTCAGAAGGGATTGGACTTTTATCCTAAGTTGAGTTTTCCCATCGAGATGAATACATGTCAAAATGACGTTGGTTTACTCCCTGCTTTACATCAGGTGGTCAGGATTCTTATTCAAACAGACAGTGGTACTGATTTCTAGTCTTCACAAGAATATGGACTGAAAAGCAATGAAGTGAGACATATTGTGTTTTTATAGTTTTGTTGAGACAAAAGCAGATTTTTTAAAATTGCACACTGTTGTCATCAAAGACATAAAGTGATTTGACAAATAAAACTTACGTACATTACTGCTGCATACACTGTACTGTAAAAGGGAACCAGGTGTTAAACTGTATGGTGATGTTAATTGGGGAAAACACATTAAGTTATAGGTATTTGATTCATCTTTGAATATTTGCAATTTCAAAATAATGAAAATAGCTTGGTCAGTAATGCATACTTTGATAGCAATCCTAAAGTTAATTAATTATTGATAAATGTTGATTACAATATCAGATTAAATAGATGACAGAGTTGCCAGTCTGGACACACAGCTGGTCCCGTGTAAGTAAGGTGCAGCATTCCCTTGGACTAGGATATATTCAGAACTACTGGTGTATCCTCTACTGTGGTGACTTGGCTCACAGCTGCTGTTACTGGGGATCTGACAGGCTGGGACTGGGTCATAGTTGACCTTTGAGCTGATCCCACAAATGTTCAGTTGGAAAAACACTAGGTGACCTGGCTGACCAGGGGAGGACCTCGACATAACTCAGGCAGCCCATTGACACAAATGCTCACAATGCTCACAAATGATACTCTGTATCAGGGTTCTGTCTCAGGCGGGGTAAGTTACGAGGATGCAGGGTGTCACTGATGTAGCGCTGTGTCATCAGGCTGCCCCAAATCACCACCAGAGGTGACAAGACGTCATACCCTCTGGCCCCCCGCGTCATGATGCCAGGAGTAATGTGGATGTGTTTCTCTACAACATTGGCAAGACTGGTGCTCTCCCCTCAGTGCCACCATATGTGCCCACAATGGTCATCAATGGTAATGCAGAACCAAGATTAATTGCTGATCATGGTATGCAGCCACTTGTAATCTGTCCATGCCTCACAGTTACAGCACTGCTCTAAACAAAAATGAGGAGGTGAGCCCATCGAACTTATGCCAGTTGTTCAGAAATGATATGGGATGACCCAAGGTGCTATAAAGAGTTCAATACTTGTGGCTGATGCAGACAACATAGGGTTCTGTAATGCTTTGGGTACAATACTATGATCCTCTCTTTGTGTGGTCTGTCTTGGATGATTGGAACCATGGCAACATATGTGTGACATTTTCACATTTCCATTTGTTACAATATTGGGATGCTGTGACATCTGTACGCCCCAGATGCTGAGCAACTGCATGATATGAGAGAAGCCCAAACTTCCCTCTCCACTGCAATACCCCAACACTCTCATTACTGTGGATGAAGACCTGATCTACCAGTCCGTCCACCTTTGCTCGTGAACAATACACAGAGATAAACACCTCAGCCGTGACTCTGAAATTCATCATTCCTGGTAATTGCCATTTCTTAATTGCTTTATAAAAAGATGCCTACACCTGAAAATGGGAGTGCTTAGCTTTCTGCCTGCATGGAGAAGCTCTGGGCTGCTGAGTATTGATACAGGGAATTTACAAAAGGAAAATTAAGGTTTCAAATTTTGCTTTTCATACAACTAGATATGTATTTCCCAGGTTTTGAAGCACATACCTTCAGAGAATTGAAGTTTTTATTTTTGCTGATGCAGTAGCATCACGATGGTCCTGGTACTAGTTGCTTCAGACAGCAAAGCCTTCAGATGAAAGACACTCATAATTCATTCTCCGGTTGATTCTCCATGCAATTTTCTACTACTATGAGTTCCACCTATTCGGTGTGTGCGTGCAATGGATGCTGACCACACCAAGCCTCTGATTGGAAGCCACACTCAGCCTGTTTGACGCAGTCCAAAGGCTGTTTGATCCCTCTATTAGTCACATCGTCCACAACAATGAGATCGTCTTCCTGTGTGTGTTCTCGCCAGCGTCCCTCCAACTCTTTTCGCTAATGGCGTGCCACCTGCTGCTGGGTACCTGCAGCAGCGTGCTTGTGGCCAACGTTCCTGTGAATCAGAGTCCATCCCAGCTGCCCTGAACAGATCCCCACACACACATGGACAACACCCTCCCGCTGTACTCATGGCCGCAAACATGAGTCCATACATGTGAAAGGAAGCATTATTAACGTGGCAGGAAAAATGAGTCACATGTTGCCAAACCAGCCACAGAAACATTTCCGTTTAAGGCAGGATCTAAAAAAAAAGAATTACATCATAGTATTTATTGGTGTTTATACACTTACACACTCTCATACATATCTATCCAAAGCAACCGTCTATACTGTAAATACTCCTTTCAAACCTTTAAGATGCTTCAGGGCTCCTTTGCACAATACCGGAGCTCATGTAGCATTTCATAAGCAAGCACTTCTGCCAACTGTAATATCGCTTGAGGATGACTTTATGGAGGGATAATCACGTTTGCAACACGCTCTCTGCTGCTGCTTCTGTTTTTCATTTCATATATCAACAGTGGGCCCTCCGATCCCATTTCAAAACAGAAGAATATTGTGGGCTGATGTCTTGGTTTTGTTCGTCTTGCGTTTGTGTGCTTGAAAATATTCTGCTGACTCCTTTACGGGTTTGCTGCAAATCTGCTTGCATGCATCTTACGCTTAATCTTAATCTTTTTCCCAGGGTGTTCTACTTGCATTAATAATAATTGTGAAGTGCCTGGGCTGACTTTGTTCTTGGGGGTTGTACATTTTGGAAGAGTCCTTTGTTTTCATGCATATAACTAGCCTCTGTCCCTTTTGTGGGAGGTTAGCTGGGTTTATTAGTTTCTTGAAATCAGTCTCATGCACATTTGAATAAATTGCCTAATAAATACTAAAAATATGTTACAATATTGTATAGTTCAATATTAAGAAGAAGCTAAGAAGTTGGCAGATTGTCTGATGGTTTGAGCTATCTTCTCAGCCAATATAGATTGCACATAATAGTTCTGGAAAAAATATGGTTTAGAGGCAACTTTATCGTCATTCTCTATTCTCCTGAAAGGCAAGGGAACTAAAAGGAAAAAAAAAAAACAACACAAGTGTGCCTGTTTTGTTCCTATTGAAGTGAGCTTTTGTAACGCTGACATGCACCCAAATCATAAACAAGCCTCTTGAAATGAGCTGACGGAGGAGGATACGGCCCAGAAAACAGACACGTTAATCTTTGCTCCCTCTAATTCACTCCTGGCTAACACATCCAAGGGAAATGGGGTAATTATTCCTCCACATGTTTGTCATTGTTGGCTTTTTATTCTGCATTTAGTTGGATGTAGGGCAGCTGTCTTCCAAAATAATATTAATAAAAAAAAAGTGGCAAAGACTGATTGACTCTTTCTAAAGCCTGCCAATTCCTTTGATGTGAAGAGTGGCATTGAACAGAGACAGAGAAGAGATTCATCCAGTTCAAATAGAAAAGAACTTAATCTCTGCCTGTCTTGAGAACACCATTAACTGTTGAAGTGCTTACCTTGAAAAAAGTGTGTGCCGTTGGAAGGAAAAGTTGTTGGAGGCATGTTAACTTTTCGGAGCTTGAAATGACATTGAGCCACACGACACCAAGTTTGGGTGATCTTTGAGTGATTTGGCTTCAACTTTTCAGACATTGCCAGTTTTGCTTTTACAAGGTAGTCATCTCCTTTAAGATGTGACATCTTCAGAATTGTTGTTTTTAATCTAAAGATGATGGCCTTTGTTCTGCGCAATATGCCGGGTTGCTGTCGGAGCTGTAAGCGTTGCATCATGTGGAAGGGTGCTAATTTGCAGTTTGCAACCCAACACACAGCTCTTAATGACTTATCTGTAAACAAACAGGGCGCCTCACAGGTTGCTATTACGCAATGCGCATGCTGCCATAGGGAATGGCCGCCCACAAACACCACATGGTCCGCCGTCAGCGCCTGGCCATACGACTGAGCCTGAGTCAGTCGTTTTTTTGGTGGGATTTGCACGTGTGTTCATACGTGTAACTACGTATACTCTATTGCAATTTGTGTGCATGTAATTCAAATAAAAATAAAAAATAACAACAAACCAGGTCCAATTAGTAGTGCAGTCTTCAGGTGAATCCTTTGCATTTCTTGTTAAGTAATATCAAATCCATTCTGGTTGTCGACAGTGTGCCTTTTGCGCAACTTTGCTGGTTATTATTAACTGCAAAGAGACGTTTGATCTCTTTCTATATTTTGATAACAGCTCTGTGTTTAAAAGTCTTTACAAGTAGTCTGCTTTAACAACCCCGGGAGAACTTTTGGCCTCGTCTTCCAGCTTTGTGATCAGAAAAAAAAAAAAAAAAAAAAAAATCAAGTCTGTTCGCGGCAACTGAAAATCAGTTAACCTTCAAAGCAAGAGCAGTCCATCCCGAGAGTGTTGAACCACCGTTCCTGCAAGATGAGAAATGTATTCTTTATTTGAAGGTGGTATAGGTACCGAGTGAAACGAGTTGTTTATGTGTTTCTGGGGTGTCATGTACTTTATGTCGTGCATGTTCTTTCATCAAATAGGATCCCCCCATTTTTTATATGTACATTTGAATCAAAAATATTCCTCACTGCAGATTCTTGTATAAAATAAAATAAAATAAATGACTGTGTGCCTACAGCACAGCTTTAGATAAACACAAATAAGCACTTCAGATGAAGCAAACTAGAAGGAATCAAACAGGTCATCGGGGTGTAAAGCACATGTGTTAGACCACCAAAAATACCATCCATATTACCAAATTATGAACAGCATTTTTAGAGAAAAACTTAATTTCCCTTTATAGCTTGACTAATGGTCATAAAATTAAGATGTTAAGGATTTTTTTTTTGATGTGGAGTTCTGTTGAAAAGGTTATGAACAATTCATATCTTACTAAGTGTAGATAGCTCTTTGAATGATTTCAGTTTGGAGAAATAGGCCCCGTCCATAATCCTCTGGATTGGCACCTCCCGTTTTTTTGGTGAGAAAAAAAAAAGCTTTTTAAATACCCTTTTCCAAGGTGAAGATATTAAAACTCTGTTTTAGGTGTATTCATTTAGACAGGGGACAGATTGGAAACAATGACATAGCAGCCCATTTTGCACATGCCTACTATTACTTTGTGGCTTAAACAGGGGTGGAAATTAGCACCCGCCACCGGCCAAATGCGGGTAAATATTTGAAGTGGTGGGTGAATTTAATCAACACACACGCCACTGTGGCGGGTTGGCAATTTGAACAGAAAAGGTGTTATTTGTCCTCTTGACATATAGGGGGCAGCAATGTGTTTTAGTTGCTGCTGTTACGTCGAGCCGCGTTCCCCCTGCGTCTAAATAATGACTTATCTATTAACAGAATTGTTTAGAGGGGCAAATACTTCTCATTAAAAAAACAAAAAACATAATTCTTTTAAAAATAAAATGTGCTAATAATATCATAATACAGAGGAATAAACACAGGTAAGGAGTTGTTGGTAAATTATTTTTGTCCCATGTTTTAGAGGGGGAACCGATTATTTCAGACGGCTGAAATATTTGGTTCCCCCCTTGTAACTTNTGCAAAAAAAGAACAAATGTCTCCANAATTCACAGGACTTGTTGTCCATGATGAGAGGAATAAACACAGTTAAGGAATTTTTGGTAAATTATTTTTGTCCCATGTCTTAGAGGGGGAACCGATTATTTCAGACGGCTGAAATATTTGGTTCTCCCCTATTTGTTAACTGAGAAAAGAGTAAATGGTCTAAAAAAACAAGTTTTGAGAGAATCTTTAGCCAAGCTAAGCATGATCTTTCTCTACATGTTAATATGTAAACATGGTCGTTCACACCACTTTTTAAATTTTTGTTCTTCTTTTGTTTGCTTCTAGTGATGGGGACAAATTATTTCTAGATGTTATGTAATGACAGAGTCACATTAAAATCAAAAGTAAAACTGTTACAAATCAGAAAAAATAAATTTAGACCCTTATTTCAGCCCTTTTTTTCCCGCCCCAGCTTCAGGTTTTCTTAGATAAGACGTTAGAAGCTCTGCTCTGCACTGATGCATTTGAGCAGTTTATCCCACTCATCCTTTCAGGTTCTGTCAGACTGAATGGGAAATGTCATCTTCAGGTGTCTCCTCAGATGGTCCCTGGGGTTTAAGTCTCAGCTTGTCAGGGCTGCGCTGAAAGGTGAACTGTCACAGCCGTCTCCCTCTCAGGTCACTGCACACTGGAGCTGATTTTCCTCTAGAACTTCTCTGTGTTCGCCTGCAGTCATCCTTTCCTCACTCCTAACATGTACTGATTACTCATATGTAGCGTTATGCTGGCAGAGGCGTGCTTCCCAGTCTGGATGGTGTTAATTAGGTGAAAAGCAGCTCCTGTTTTCCTGACATACAGTAGATGTCTTCACAAACAGTTAGGTTTTTGATCATCAGAGAAGGCAATAATTTGAATTTAAATAGTGTTTGATAAATTTTCTTTGGCTGGCATTTGTTTTCCACTCAGACTGTCTGTCATCTAAATGCACATCTATTAAAACCTGATTGACCAAAGGCTTCCCATCTCTAATCGTTATCTGCTCTCACAGAGGTGCTTCTACCTCATTCACTTAGCCAGTGACAGGTAAAATTTGACAAACTTGCTTTTTCCATTTAATAATAATGATTGGTGCCATTTTGTTCCTGCGTTAATTCAGATCTTTGGGGACACAACTGACAGGTTGGGGTCACAACTGGAAGTCCAAATACTTCAGCTGTACACGTACATCCAATTATTGCTTTCTTAGAGTTTCATTAAAATCTGCCCTCTGGCTCGTAAGATATTTTAATCACATGAGAGACAAACTAACACAAGCACATGCATACACACACACACACAACTCTACACAATACAACAGGACATAGAGGTTGTCAGAACACAGAATATGAACTCAAGAATAAAAAAAAGTGAAAAAACACACAGACCAAAATGAAGCTAGTAATCAAGTGTTTCTTTCACCATGATATGGTTGTATAGACGACCCTCTCTTTAAGCTGCCTCTGGCTGTTCCAAAATCAACAATTGAACCACATCCAGCGAGAATATGAACTTTCCCAAATAAAGGCATCACAAAATGTTGATTGGTGTTGATGTGAAGCATATCTCTGATTCGAAACCTCGCACAAATAATCTTTTATTTACCATAAATACATCTCTAAACACGATTAAGATCAGCATTTTGTACATTTTCTTGTACAGTTTGCGTCAAAAGTTTGTTAATGTTTTACATTACAGAATAATGTAAATAAAGAATAGATGAAAACATCAGTATAAACTATTGAGAGAATAAGGTAATATGGTGATGATAACCATAACATTGAACCTAACAATGGCTGTGAAGTCTTGGGAAGTACTCATTTATATGTAAAACTATCTGTGAAGTTTGGGGACCCAGCCTAAATAACATTTAAAGGGATATCAAAGGTCTGCTGCTGTTCTCATAATATTATAACTGGAGGTGCTGTCTGCCAACCATGACTGATTTTGATTAGAATCTGTCCACAGGGGACGGAGCACACCGAGGTTCAGCTGCAGCAGGTCCTGGCTGGGCTCGAGATGTGCAGGAGAGAGGGTGGCCTGGCAGCGTCCACACCCCGGGGACACACATGATTGAGACGAGACCTTCTGGATGTGCAAGGCTACCAGATGTTGTCTGGACCAATTGTAAAGCTGCCTGGCCCAGCAGGCATGAGCCAAGAGAAAGACAGCAGACGTTTCTTTGTCAAGGCTTCCAATGGGTTTCACGGGCAGCTGGTGAGTTTATGAGTTTTGGGTTTACTAAAGCATGAATAATTTTTCTGAATATTCTTTGTCGATTTACTGCAGAAATTAGTTACTGGTCGGGCACTGAACTGATTCACGCTGCCAATCTTAACCCCAGAAACTGCAAAGCATGAGGGAGGAATGAATTTTTTTTTATTGTGACAACTATTCCAGGCTCCTCAACTTTGCCTGATGAGGGATTATGCAATTCTTGCCACACAGCTTTGTAGTCGCAGGAGGCTGTAAGTGCCACGTCATGTCAAACAGGATGCGAGTCTGTGATCTTAGATCACAGTTCTCACACTGCAAGTAAAAGGTCAAGATCTTAGCAAAGGATATCGTCATCTGCTAATGTCAGGAAAGTTTCAGAGTACAAATTTATAGTCGAAGAGACGTACATCCTCATCTGCACAATGCAAACGTGACCTGTAAATCCATGTTGACATGACACGCCGACAAGCTGGAAGCAAGATATCCAACAATATGTAAAAATAACAAAACTGCATGAATTGTGACTTCAGATTAAAAAAGTTCAAAACTGGTAGCAAAGGTGCATGTGGACCAGTTCAGGTGTGTTTAATTCATATGTTCAGCATTTCTTTTCTTTGTAAGAAAGAGGGAAAAAAGTAAAGATAATTCAGATCATTTGAAGTTGGGTTATACTGGTATTAACGTTAAAATAAATTAATGGCTTACCTGTTATAGATAGCTTTTGAATGACTTGAGTTTGGAGAAATAGAATTTCATTGACAAGGAAGACCAAAGTGGGTCTACGTCCATTTTTAAACAATTCCAATCTCAAAATTTCTTAAATATTTATGCCAGTTTTGCATGATATAGCTATTTATTTAAGATTGTGTGGTTGTTTCCTATCACAAATAGTGGCAGCAGCAGGTAGCTGAAGCAGTTCCTGTGCAGCTGAGGCACTTTTAGTAGAGATATCATAATGTTTCTGCCAGAACAACTGTGTAATATTTTACTAAACCAAAGCTGTTCATTAGAACCAAAGAAAACATCACATATCAGTTGGATGTGTGAGTCACACTCTTCAGATTTACCCACTGTGTGACAGTTTTGACAGTTTTTTTCTTTTTCTTCACCAAATGTTTGATCTCACTGTGAGAAAAGAAAACAATGACATTAAGATCACGCAAAGATCCCTTTTTGTCACTGTTTGCTACCCTGGTTGTCTTATCCTGTTTACAGCACCCACACATTTATTTTATACTTCCCAAAAGTTTTCACTTGATCTTGCATGAGTCTTTAGCAACATTACGTTGGGGGGTGTTGGAGGGGGGAGAGGTTTTGAACAACAAAACCAGCAGCTGTTCTTTTTTTCATATTTTTAGGAAAAAAAACTGTGAGTTTTGTTTTTAGATCGCTCCTTCTTGTTTTTGATTTCGTCAATCCTAGTCAGTAAAGCTGAGTTTAAGGGATAGTTTGGGGATTTTTGAAGCACTTTTGTCAAAGAGTTATCTGTTGTTAGTACCATATCAGCCGTGACATCAGTCGCAGAAGTATGAAGAAAAGGGCAAAAGTCTAAAAACCTGAACCAGGGCCATTTTTATATTTTTTTTCAGGCTCATAAAACAGCTCTTTCTCAAAAATATTATGTAAATAAACATAATACATTAGCTAAGAATAAACCTCAACACTTTTGCATGAGAAAGAGCCATTTTCTAACCTGATAAACAATAATAGGAGCCCTGGTTTGGTTAGCAATTAGCCTAGCCTGGAGGAAGACTTCTGCCCTTTTCTTTATACTTTGTGCTCAGTGACTGATGTCCTCACTCATAAAGTGAAGTGAAGTGAAATTTATTTACATAGCACTTTTCAGCAGCAAGGCGATCCAAAGTACTTTACAACACAGAAACAACAACAGAATCAAATACAGAAATACAGAAAAAAACATCAATCAGGTACATTTTAGCTAATAGTAAGATTGGTGAATAAACTTTCCTTTAAGAGGAGGCATTTGAAATACAGAGATAAAAACATCAAAATCAAATATAGATAACTATAACGGAGTAATGAGTAGTTAGCTAATAGTATGGTTGGTATAACTATAACAGGTAATTACATTAACATTACATAATTAACATTACATAAAAAAATCACCAGTCTATTCCTGGTAAAGTTACATTTCAACAGTTTGTTGCCTCACTGTGTTTGATAAACTGATAGTAGTGGTATGACTTGGGACTGTACACTTTCACTTACTGCTCCAGTTTTCTATCATAGTGGCAACATCTGCCTCAGCTCCAAACTCAACAACCTGGACATTGATACGGCTGACTTTTCCACACATTACGCAGAGTGTGCACTCTCAAGATGCCAGTGAGCCGTGCTCTGTGGCTGGGTGTATTTTTATTTTTTTTCTGCTGTTCTGTCATGTTTAGCTGGGTTTTGTCAGCATCTATCATCTGAGACTCGGTTATATCAGCAGTGCCAGGTGAGGGTTGCTTCTCTCAGCACTTCCTCCTCTAGGTGCTGATCTGCAACGCTGCCATCTAATTTAAATCCAACAACATCACGATCTTTGCTTTTGTGTTCTATTTCAGTCACAAAACGTGCACTAATTGGGTCAGCCGTGGCATTTGGCCCACAGCTACTATATTTCTGTTCTACTCTTCTGTTTTTCCAGACACTCCATTCTAAAAGCCCCAGGGAGCCAGTTTGGTTGCCGTAATGATCAGGGCTTTGATATCCAATGTTTGGTTTAAGTCTGCAATTTGTATTCTGTACAAGTAGAGCAGGCAGACTGATGGGTTTGGATGGAAAAGTAGCATGTGGTTTAGACTTTCTTTAGTAAAACTCACAAAGAGTTATATGTTAATGCACTGGTTTGCAAAAAGTAGTATTTTTGCTGATAAACAACTTGAAGAACATTATTGATGTTCTTCACTGCGTGTTGGCCGGCAGCCCTCTGTGTTCTTGGCAAAGCTCCGTGGCGGGTGTTTTGGGTGATGGCATCTGTTTCCTTGGATGAGTGTATGGTGTTTACTAATGTGTAATTATGTGTACAAAAGGATCCCTCGCTGTACTGAAAATGAAAAATGGTAATGCTGATCACTTGCCGTATTATGGCTATTCACACTTGTTTATGTTTCAAGGGTAATGTGGAGAGGTGTTGCCTTTTGTTTTATACGTTATTTGTGAGGCTAATGAAACAAAGTGTTCTGTGTTTGAAAAATCTACAAAGCCTCGTTTGAGTTTGACTGCATGGAACCGCAACATGGCTAGGTTCTGCCAATTGCTTCATCAAAATTATTTGGAAAACCAGCAACGTGTTAAATTCCTAAGAAACTTTTGCAACAACAAACAAAACAGCCGAAGTACCCATGCCACACCAGTAGGTGGCGAAAATGTCCACATTGACAGCAAATCAAAACAGCAACAACAAAAAAAACATTCTTAGCTTGGCTAAAGCGACTTTAATAACAACTATACCTCATTTCTTTTTTGTCTATGATGCTGGTTATAATTTTATCCCAGTTATTAGCCATTTTAGATCAGAGTTTAATTACGACAGGATCAGGATAAAGTGAAACAAGTGTAGCAAAAACTGTGAAAACCTTTTAAAAGTTTCTATAGGACACAAAGTAATATTGCACCTGTGTAAAATATGCTGCTACGTCATCGTTTCTCAAAGGCGCCGTACCTCAAGTCCACACAGAGACACTAAGAATGAAGTAAATAAAAATCTCCACTTTGGACAGCCTTTTTTAAAAGTTCACTTTTTCTCACGAAGTGCGCTGTTTGCATGTGGACGAGAGGTGCCAACGCAACAGAAAATGTTTGCTTTAAAACTGTCCAGAGGGTTTTGCTGATCAATACCCTCCCCTCCAATTATCCAAGCCACGGTAGAGTCACTGCCGCTTTTAGAGATGTCACTGGGAGAGCAAAAGCTCAGATTTTATACTTTCAAAGTCAGCTGCAAAACTTGTTATTAGTTCAGAAAACTGAAAGAAGCCTTTCAGCCTGTTAGAAATTGCAGCTATCTGATTACTGAAGAACTACAGTGAATGTGATTGATTTTTGTTGCAAAGAAGGCAAGCGGAGTACAACTTTCACACTTTTGTTCTTCCCCCATCGCCCCTTCCCATCTCACCACGTGGCCATCATTAGTGTGGTGCTTTCCGGATAATTGTCAGGGACACTTCCGTCCCTGAAGGCCTCCGTGTCCTCCGTACTGACTCATCCTCTTTCCTTCCGGCCCTCCCTCATCCCCCTCCCTCCATCCCTTCACCCACACACACGGGCCCCTCTTTATTTATCATCCGGTAGCCACAGGTTTTTGCTGGCGGGCAGAGGATTTGGCACCATCCAGGATTTAAGACAGCTGTGAGACAAATGGAGCGGAATTTATCCCAGAATTTATACGATAACTCTGTGACACATTTGTGCCTCCGCCTGTTAATTTGTCTGGACGTGCTCGTGCTACAACCTGTGCAGACAGAGGTCCTGTGTAGAATGCCTGATATCGGGACACGTTTTACTGGAGGACACCAGTAAGACGTTGTTCTGTGTGAAAAAGGGGCACCTTTATTTTTTCTTTTTAAAATGTAACAGTCGATCGAACAAGTCCTTGCACTAAGAAAATTAGAGTTTCAAAAGGAAAAATAAAAATTAACATCCATTTTAAGCTTTTTCAGACCCATTATTCTCTAAGTATCTTTAAAACTACTTTTTCTAATTTTCTGTGCCTGCTTTGTCCTGTTCAGGGCTGATTTCTGAATAAAATTTCAAATCTCCAATTAATCTTACATGCATGTTTTTGGGCTGTGAGGGGAAAACACTGGAATTATCTGGACAGAACCCACACATGTTCAGAGAAAAACATGCAAACTCCCCACAGAAAGGGCCATGCCAAGATTTGAACCTGCAGCTTTGTTGCTGTGAGGAAACAGTCCTAACCACCTGCTCCAACAGGTGTAACGAACCACTGTTTAATATTTATCTTCCAGAACTAGAGGTGGAGATTTGTGTCAAGTCACACGAAGAGAAAAACTCTATGTCACATGTAGGTTGCACAATTCAATGTGGCAGCACTTTGGGATGTCTGTAAAAACGTCTGCAGCGTTGATCCATGCGCTAATATTAGTTCTGACATGTGTCCTTCAAGCTAGCAGCGCTCCATTAAAGGGTCCAAACGATTAAAAATTCACAACAGCTTGCAGCCCTGGCAAGCAGAGTGAAGTTCCATGTGGTATGTTTGGTTATGCGCTGCATATATTGTCCTTAAAAACCCACCACCTTTCTGCGGAAAGGTGAATAATTAATATTTAACCTGCTGTAGACAGCTGTTTGAAATACCTCAGTTAGGAGAAAAAAAAAAATTCTAACTGGATTGATGAGTGAACGACTAGTCTGTTAGAGGGTAAGACCATTCAGGAAAACTTCAGGGTCAGTCTGCAAGGACTGGAACTGTGTCCCAGTGACTATAAGACACCTGGACGCTTACATTTTATTTACATCACAGGTAAAGAAATGTCTGCACAGAACTCAGGCCATCTATAACCAACCGTCTGGGTTTTAGTATTTGGGGATCTTGACTTGGTTCTTCTAAATGAGCTTCTTTTAGTAGGTGCTAACTGTAGTATTTCATGTGGTTTTAGATATAAGAGCCTTCTAGAAATTTATTGGCGATTGTCTTTTATGTATATATGCTTTTAGGATTTGAATAATTCTGTTAATTTTTATTTGATGTCATAAATATATTTTTTTTTAGGATGACTTGTCGCTCTTGTGAAGAGATTAAAAAATAGCCTTTGAATTAAATTTGGTTACATTTCCATTTATGTAATTTTCATTAAAATACACTGTCCTTGATAAATAAACCAAGAAACAAAACAAAGTGTATCATTGGCGTCATATAAATACTCTAATTGAAAAAATTGAAGCATTTCATGCAAACATTGTTTTATAAATCTTTATACTGCAATACATTTCACATAAAAAATTACATTATTCAGACAGAAATATGATCAAATTCCTAATAAAAAATGACCCAAGTTGCACCAAAACTGCTACAGCCAGCTGCTGCTGTAACTGTGTGAAAATATGAAATTGGCCTAAATGTAAAAGTTTATAAAATAGCGTTGGCACAAACTATAAATGGACTGGAGTTATTTTAAGATGGCAGCAGTCTACTTTGGTCTTGAACTTGTCTTAAATGCATCATTCCAGTCAGAATCAAACTCTACCATAAACAATGTTTATAACATTTTTCATCAATATGATGAAAATGATCATTATTTTGTCTTTTTTTTTTATTTGGTGCACAGAATGGTCCCACATATCCTGATGCAGAAATAACTTTCTCCTGTTATACAGGTGCTGCAACAACTTTCACATAAAACAGAATAACTACAATATCTGAAATGAAAAGTTTAACATTGTATTGGCCAAATATTCCTCCATTTAAACTTATTCAAACACAGCACAAGAATACCAGATACATAGACTGGGCAGCCATGGTGCCTTGGGCTGACTGTACTTGTAGTGTTTTCACATTTTCTTGTTTTCTTTCTTTTTTGTTTTTTGCAATCCTCACATTTTAATTTAGACTTTATAAAGAAGCTTAAATTTAGAAGTGGCACTTTTAAACACCAATGTCATAGTTGATTAGAATTTTAATTATAACCTTCTCCTCAACACAACTCCCAGTTTGAAAAGTAAACCGTAAAATAGAAACTCGACAAATGCATCCAGAATTTCATCTAAGCGAGTTAAAGCCTGGTCTGTTTTCACTTGTCATCAGTGATTTTTACAAACACTGTCACCAAATGTTGAGGGGGGTAATTATAGGTTTAATTTTAACTCACTCCGGTTCCCTTCCACGTGTTACCTGTCCGTTTAGAAATTGATTTTGGCATGCAAATGATGAAGTTTTAAGCGCAGCTGGAATTTCTGCCTGCAGACATTAATAGGATTTTAATCCCTCATGAACCAGAAGACACTTTAGGGGTGAATAACGATGAGGAACAACCTGTCAATTAAAAAAAAGAAACTCCTATCATTAAGAAACAACATTACTTCACGTGTGCTTCAGACAGTTCCTTGTCTTCTGACTGATACTGTTTCATTGTTTTCAGTGAATACATTATTTTCCTCTGAACACTCAGGACACCGTTTTTGCAGCAAAACAAACATAGAAAATGCAGCTCCTCCCTGTGGCCATGTCAGTTGCCAAAACTGATCAAAACCTAAGAGAAATATCAATGATTCAGAATTTTAAAGTCTTCCTGTCGGCACAAACCCTGCAACAGGTTCTGCATAAATTATGACCAACTTTCTGTCTTGGTTGGAATAACTTTCTTACCGTCTGTGCTCCTTTAACCTCCCTTCGTGCTGCATGCAACCAAATGTTTTAATAGAGTTTGTAGAGATGGCTGGCATAAAATAACACCCACTGGCTGTGCACGCCACAGTAATATAGCATTCTTTTTGTCCTCTCAGCCTCTCCCTCACTTTTCTCTGCATCAACATCAGATATTCTTTTATAGAGATCTCAGAGGGAAACAGGGAGGGAGGCTGCGCACTGAGCGCTGACCCACACTGAGTGCACACAAGCTCTCCTCTCTACCCTGCTCTAATTCCTAATTTTACCCACAGTTTTTACACATAAACACATACACACACACACACACACACACACTGAAGCAGCTCAAAGCATTCACACTCTGCCTGTTAGAGATTTTTTCCTCACCACAGTGTTCATCACTCAACAAACCACCGTTCTGCTTCTCTTTGTCTGCCTCACCTGTTTGAACCTCTGAATGCGAGTCTCTTTTTGTTGTTCCTTTTTCTGTGTGAGCGCGCACGGTGAGGCTGTTTATCATTTGTGTCATTGCATATTATTGCACAAACGGAGCCCAAATCAATCCGTCTTTGACCACCTGCCAAATTAAACACCCTTCCTGATTCAGTTTTAAATTAAAACATTCATGCCTTAGCACATAAGGGATATCCACTTCTGTGGAAAAGTTATCGACACTTATTACTGGGGGGTGTAATGGTGCACCATGTACATTGATATGAGGGTCACGGTTCGGTACAGGTTCAGTGCAACAGGAAGGTGAAAGAAATGCCAAATGCCTTTAATTTTAAACAAACACGAACTCTCCCAGAAGCAGAAAAACAAACCACCCTAGTTTGTGCACAGGTCACGTGTAGCAAGGTAAGATTTGTAAACCGGTGGTGTCAATTTGAAAAAAAAGTCATATTTTAAAGTCTTCCTCATCCAGTCTGAACTGTAATGAATCTGTAAAAAACAAAGCATGCAGTAGTTTTCAAACTGCTGATTATTTGACACAACTGTTTGCCGTATTTCAACCCTCGTCTCTTTCCACTGCAGCCGTCTGTGATCACCGGGAACACAAAGCTTTTTAAACCAAACAGGCAGGTCTTTACGCTTCTCTGTGTTAGTTTTAACCAACATCGCTTTGTTTGATGTATAGAGGCTTTATATAGTATTTTCCTCTGCTTTTTTTCTGTTTTTCCAATTGACAAAATGCGTTTTAGTAAAATGAGCGCTCGCTTCTAGTTAGGAGCAGAGATCACCTGTGACTGAGGAATTTGTTGTGTCGTTCAGTGGTTCTCAAAGTTGGTGTCGGGACGCCACCATGGATGTCAAAACATCAAGTTTGGGGTCTCAAGTTGGTTTTTCAAATTGTCTGTCTACAACAGGTAAGATATTATTGCTCATACCGTTTCCACAGAGCACCACTTACTATCATCAGATTGAATCCTTTTAAGAAATGTGAATTTTTATTTTCTGTTACTACTCCCTTTTGGTTGTGTTGGCCCACATCTTAAACTGCTTTTTTACACTCTTCTCTAATTAAGCAATAAAAACATACATACACCCTCGAGGGTGCTCCAGTTTTTAGTATAGGGTGTGTTTATATTTTCCTCTGTAAAGCTGCAACCTGATGAAGAGGCTCGCTGTTGGGGGGCTGCCTTTTTGAAGAGATGGCTGAAGGCTGGGAATGGATTAGAACGAGAAGTCCTTATCAGCACATAAAGACGGTTTGAGTTGATTTTATGAACTCTTTTCAGCCCAAATGTCTTCAATTACGAATTAACAACTGCAAAGGTTCATGATATTTAACAGAACCACAAACATAAAAATCACTATAACTCAATCAGCTTTACAGATGTTGAACTAAAATTCGGTGTGGTTGTAGCTGGAAGTAATTCACAGCGGATTGTTTGAGTGCTGCACATTGTACAAAATCTTTGCTTAAAACTTTGATGATAACTATTGGAGTTGATTCTGTTTGCAAAGTATCTTTTAAACCTCTTGGGCAAATTTCAATGAAATTCTCAGAAAGTAATTATTGGATGTACATCTACAAATGATTAACTTTTGGAGTTAAACCAATTCAAGATGGCTGCCACAACTAATAGGCCTAAGATAGCAGAAACATTGCTATACAATACTCAGATTTACCAATATTAAGCTGAGATTGTCTTAGATTGAGCTTAACGTTACTTTAAGGCTTGACCAAAACGTCTGTAAGTTTTAGTTTAAACCTCTGGCATTAAAGCCGATGGGCAATAAACATTCTTTCAAAGGATGCCAGGCTTTTACTTGTATTAGTTAAAGTCAAAGAGATTGTATTTTGCAAGCTCCTTTAAAACTTTAAAAGTAACTGTTCTCCATCTGAAATAAATATGCATTGACTAATGAGTTAGTTTATGTCATTCCTTCAGAAACATGTTTCTGCAAACTATTTTTTTATACGGTTTCATAACAGATGCCATCCATGTTTGTCTGGCCTAAAGATTTAAGTACATTTTAAGCCTCGAGAACTTATTTCTTAGTAAAACAGTGAAAATCAATAAATAATAGAGCCCAGGAGTGAAAGCATCATCTAGTCAGTTACAGCTTGGACTAATAACTTCTTGCAATGTGACCTGGTGTCCTGCCCATCAGGTGCTGTGCTGGAATCAGTAAATCAGGGGCGTGGCAACATTCGGCTCGGTGCCAGCTGTTGGCTCGTAATCACAACAACTTCCCGCCCACGGTTCACCTACGCATCCTCCAAACTGAGCATGCAGACACAACGGTCCTGCCTTAAGCAGCTTGTTGGAAAGGCAATTCAGAAAACATATTTATTTGGACTTGTTGCTTGGAATGATTGTGTTTTTGGAACATCATTCTTATCGTCTCAGCGAAATGCTCCGTCATTCACCGGTCGTAAAACATCTGGTGGCTGTATGATATTCACTGCAGTGAGATTTTAGGCTCAGAAAAAGCTAAAGTCTATGAGTCATGCATAGTTTCTACTATAAAAACACATTTTTTTGCATTCTAACAATTGTAAGGTTTTCAAAAAATTAGATATTCCGAAATAAAAAAAATATTGTTGAGTTTGGAGAACTTTCTCAGCCTCTCCAATCCACAGTGGCTGTCTGTACTCTTAGCTTCCTCTCTGAACTCTTGTTTTGTCTGCAGTGTGTGTTCCTGTATTCCCGTCTGGGTGCAGGGGTGTGTATCTTTGCGGTGCGACGAGTGAACTTAAAGACAGAAGTTCTCCTTTGACTTCACACTGAGCGCTTGTGTGCGCTCGGTGTGTGTACGTGCACACGTGTGCGTTTGAGGTTGCTGCTCTGGGTATCATTGTCTTCGACTGCTGCTAGAAAGACTTATCCCCTTCCACTGTGGACTGACAGGAGGGACTACTATATGACAGGTCACTGATGTCTGAATGATCTAAGAGGACAGCCTCTGCTTTCTCCTTCGCCCACTCTGTGTGAGAGCATGAAAGCATCAAAGGACAAGAACAATCTCAGAGAAGACTTCGAGCCACTGAGCTCCATTTCATTGTTTCTATTGTATGTGAAAATGTTTAAAATTCGTCCCCTCATGCAAAAATGATACTGTACAATTTGAGGCCTGTCTACGCTGCTCTAGATACGGTTTGGTTTTTTGAGTTTATATAATTTTCTTCATTCATAGGATTCTAACAAAAATGCTGAAGTACCCTTGCTACACCACTAGGCGGCGAGACTGTTCACGTTATCGACAAACAAAAAGGAGACAAAGAACTTATATTGGCTAAACAGGTTCCTAAAACTTATTTTCTTTAATATCATTTACAGTTTTTTTCTCAGTTACTTCTTGCAGCACGTGACTGAAGAAGTTTAACAGATAAAGTATGAAACATGCAGAAAAACCAGTAAAATGACTCCATCGTTGTGTGGCTAACTAGGGCACAAAGTAATAATGGATATGTGTGAGACTGGTTGTTACTGTTTCTCAAACTCTGCATTCATAACAGTGGAAGTGTGTTTCAGCTGGCGGTGGGTGGGTGCTCTGAGCATTTGTCGTTTGCACACGGTTATTTAGCAGGGTTGGTTTATATACCAGATTAACTCAAGTCAATTAACTGAACTTTGTTTTTATGCATTTCTTCAATAATTCTTTATCTCTGTATTTGGACACACATCCATCAGGGGGTGCTGCAGCACCCTACACACCCCAACTACCAACAATCATGTCCACATCTCAAATCCTCACAGAGGCAGCACAAATGGTTTTAAAATTCTCCACCTTGGGAAGTGCTTTTAAAAGCCTCACTATAAACTCTGTGGATGAGAAGTGCATCCGTAGAAGAAAAATCTCTTTTTAAAAAACATCTTAAGTTTTGTGAACGGGGGCTTCAGAGATGGAGGAAGAGCAGATGACCACAATTATAATACCCAACTGTTTCCACAAGCTGAAGAAAACCAGAAGTTAAAGGACACTCTTACAACAGAGAAACTCACTTACTTACTCCTACTCATGTAAACAGATGCAGAACTTGCCAGCTTAACAAGAAAAAAAAATAGTACAACTGACAGGAGCTACAAGTATTTTAACCTCTTTATACAAACTTTTCTCGTAGTGGCAAAAGTAGCGGTGAGAAGACATATTTTACATTTAATGAATTTCATGAGAGACTGCTTCAAAGTAACAACACATCTTATAAAATATGGGCTCAGGAGTAAATAGAACGAAAAGCAGCGTGAAGTAAAATCTTAGTGTAATAAAAATGAATTTACGTGCTGCTGTTATTTACGTTTCAGCAGGAACACCTACTCAAACTAAAAAGTAAAAATAAACAGTGAAAAGCAAACAGTAAAGTTTCACAGTCAAATGATTTAAGGTTTGTGGCCAAGTAGTAACTTTATTGGTTTAATTGACTTTTGCCTGAAGCTCTTTTTGCCTGCCAGGATTTTTTTTTAATAGTAGATGAAAACTGGAGCGATGGAAAATTAAAATGCAAAACAATTTTTGATAAACCAATAAACATTAAATGTATCAGTGATGCAAAACATTAATAGGGATTTTTTTCTTAACTGTGAAAAATTTAATTCAGTATAACTAAAAACAGTTACTGATAATCTAAACAGCAGATATGTTTTTTTTTTTTTTTGAGAACTTCAGTAAATGTGAAAGTATGAGAGTGAGCCGGCATTCAGCAGGAGCCTAAATTTCAAGTGGAACTAAGTCATTAATGTGCAAATGGTATCAAAATTATACAGAAAATAATAATTTATAAGGTTATTTAGTCAATTTAAGTTGTTTCATAAAAATACAAATGATAAAACTAAACACAATAAAATTAATTTCTTTTCAGATTTCACAACTTAGAGTTGAGGGATAAAAAATAAGAGGGGAAAAAAAAGAAATACAATTTTGAAAAATAAAGTAAACAAAAAAACATTTAAATATTTAGCACCACAAAATGGTTGAGTTTCACCAAATTGTCAGGATTCGGTAATTAGGACCCAAGGATGCAGACTGAGCTCGAGGACTCGGTGCTCAAAATAAGAAATTTGATGACAAAAATAAAAAGCTGACGTGGCAGCAGGTGAATACAAGAATGCACCTGAAAACCATAAAGATCAGATAGCAAACCGTATGACCGACTGAAGATGGGAGGAAAAGCAGGAGTTAAATTAGGCAAAGAGCGATGAGACAAGTGGTGACAGCTGAGACTGATGAGTACGAGAAGCAGGTGTGAGATGAGGAGCAGCCCTGACTGAGGGGATGTAACGTGAATGACACAGAAACAGGAAATAAACTAGAAAGACAGACAAAAAGAGAACACAAGGAATGCCATGACAAGAACGAACTGAATCAGTGATAAGAAAAAGAACAAAGCAACCACCACAAAAAAACACGGATCATCACACAGTTAAAAAGATGAGTTTCTGAGAGTTTCAGTAAAATCCGTTCAGTGGTTCATGCGATATTTTGCAACAGACACAACGAAACAAACTGAGATTTCAAAAAGCCAGAAAGGAAATTGGAAACAAAACAGTCAAACATAAAGCAATAGGTTAAACTGTCAGAGGACACTTAAAAAAGGAAGATGAACTGAATCTGAAGCAAGCAAAAACCCAGGAGTGACAGAGGAGCAGAAGGCAAGACCACAAGAAACAACCCGAAGAACAGACCGATGTAACGAAACAAAATCTATTTACACACAATGACACGAAGTAACCAAGCAACCCGCTCAGCTTTACTGGCAAAGATTTTAAAACAATGAGAGTCTAAACTCTTTATGAGACAAAACCAAAACCCAAAAGATTTGGAATATTACAAAATAAAACACACGTAAAGACAATTAGCAGAAACCATAAAAATATGAAGATAAAGAACAATAAAGCACCAGAATTAATGACAAAAAGACTAAAAGTAGATAAAAAGCTGGAGCCTTTAAATAAACAGGTGTGAAAACAGATCAGGGGTATTAAACTTAGACTTTAAAGCGTGTTATACCCAAACTAACGGCTGGTTTCACAGAACAGGAGCCTAAAAACTAAAAGTCCTCATTTCAAACCCAAAAACTCTGGGAAGCTGCTGTCAGGGAAGGAAGAGTTCCAGCGGGATAATAAGGAATAATGAGTTCCTTCAGCTTTAACAAAGACCTGTATGTAATAGGAATTTTTAAATCTATTCAAAATTTCACAATAAGCTAAAGTAAAGAAGGTAAAACTGAAAAAAAAATGGGATTTTGATAGTTTGGCCACGGCGGTTTGGATCAACTGGGGTATTTTCAAAGAATTAGTGGCGCGCCCTTCTGAAATGAACATTGCAGTCCGGTCTTATTTTAAATGCGTGGACGAGACTCTGAGCTCTGCTTTGAGACTGACTGCCCCTGATTTTCTGCAATATTGCATGAATTATAAAACAGTATTAAAATTAAAATCAAAAATACAGATCTTTGGCAAAGAAAACTCCAAGATCCTTGATGTCATTTCATTTTTATGAGGATGCTTTGGATCTTTTAAAGGGGGGTTTTGTGGAAAGGATATGACCAGTTAATATCTTACCTGTTGCAGATCGCTCTTTGGAGATGGAGTTTAATTCTGACTGGACGGAGAAGCTTATGGCTAGCCCGAGTGTGGTCAAGACCAAAATGGATTGCTGTTATCCTTAATTAAGTCCCACCTGTAACAGGTAAGTTATTATTTGTTCCTAATCTCTCCAACCTTCTTCAAAAGATCTCGACTATCCCTTTAATAATATTGGTGCTCAGGCCAGCAATGATCAAATTCAGTTAGGGACCCAATGCTGGTCCGTGCGAAAGTCATCTTGCGTGAAACTGGTCCACGACACAAAAAAAAGGTTGGGGACTGCTGTTACGAGTGCTTAAATCAAACAGTGTTCAGTTAGTTTGCCAAATAGCCGAGTTGCCAGTCGAAACAGAACCAAACCATAACATCAAAGTCATCTTGAGAGAGCGAGTGACCTCAGCGGTCACATTCAAAAACATCGGTTTACAGAGAAAGCCTCAGAAACATCCGTGTATTTTTTGAAGGGTTATTAGCTTAAATAAGTGAGTTTCAGTTTGAAAAACACGTCATGATGCCACACTGTGTAATACGCTCCCATGCAAACTTAGAGCTCCCCACTTCTCTGGGTAAATAATGACTGTTTGGTAAAAGCCTGCAGCTAGCAGAGCCCGAGGCTCTCGTTCTGAATTATATTGCAGCGACATACGCAATTAATCAAATGTAGCCTCCGACACTCGACTGACAGCGCAGTCACCACAGGAAGACTCTGAACGTTGAAGTGGAAAGTCATGGCAGGCTGTCTTTGTTGCTGAGCGCTGCTGAGTGTGGCACACTGTTACTGGCCCACTTCTGAGGAGGGCTCGCAAATTCGGACATCAATGCAAAAACAAACACTTAAAAAATGAGCTCCAAAGCACCCGAGCTTTGTTGCATTATTAATGGTTGCATGGAGCCCAGATAGCGGTGGTGGAGAGTGAGACGGAAAAGAAGGCACAAAGATGTAGGAGCTAAAGATGAAAGAAAATTGAGAAATAAAAAATACAAGAGAAGGTGGGTAAAAAGCAATGCACTATAAAAATAAAGATGTTTTGAATATGAGGGGGGAAAAAAAGTCAAGAAGTCAAGTAAAATGTAAATGAAAAGAAAGTAGCACAGACAGGAGAGAGTTGTGAGAAAGAAGAAAGTTGATTAATCTCATTTGAGTTCATTGAAGCAATTAGAGCGAGTCCCAGCTGCCTCTCTGTCTGAGCTTGATGAGCGAGCCGCCCAAACTCGCTCACCTGAAGCAAGGAGCAATTTAAGCAGCAAATAAATTATTCAAAGACCTCAGCAGTGTGCCGAACAAAGCCCGAAACTTATTGTACCTGAACTTCTCATGTGTGGCTCCGTCTTATTTTCTGTAACTTTCAATTTCTCTTGTTCCCGGGTCTTTTCATGTTGAGCTATCAGAAACAAATATGCACTTAGGAACAGCAGAGATTAAGCTCATTCGTTTACGAATTGACAGAATTGTACGTTCTTGTTGCTGCTCATCTCCAATCTCGATGCCAAAATTAGAATATCGAGCTTGAGGCACACAACTGGAAAAATAGGGCACATGCTAGGATGTGGTGACAGCTCTTTTTGATCTTTTACAGTAAAAAAAAAGGAAAAAAAGATTCACAGCAGGAAAAATAATACGTGATGGGAGCAGAATGGTTGCCTGGCTGTGTGGCAAATATATTTCTGCAGCTTTGCAAGCTAGTGATTGTTTCCTAAACAGGGTTTTTATTGAGACATTCCAACATTGCCAAGTTTTTTTTTGTTTTAGTGTCTGAAAATGCTCTGAGGATATCTGCTACATGTGCAGCTATCATTAAAACCTCAGCACCTTTTTCTTTGTTCTCTGACCCAGTTTCCCCCTGTCTCCATCCGTTCGGCGTCACAGCTCCAGACTCATCGCAGGGGCGCCCTCCCTTCGCCCTGCAATCTTTTTGTTTTTCCTCGCAAGGGTGCAAACAGTAACACCTAAAGCTAATTCTGCTTTTATTTCCCTTGAGCTTGATATTCAATAAAAAGAAGCGTTAGTTTCCTCTATCAAAGAAATGATGTCTTGAACCTTTAACTCGTGGTCACTCAAGCTTACCCGTCCTTGTGCCGCTCGGAGTTGGCCTGCAACAAGTCAGGAGATATCATTAAGGCTGTAGTTCACAAAGTATCAGGGTTTAAGTGGAGAACTTTTAAAAGTTTAAATTGATCAGAACCAAAAAAAAGAAAAACTGAAAAAGTTTCATAAAGTTTATACCTACGCAAATGCCGATCATTTCCCCGCTTTTCAAATCAAAAATAAAGTTTTATTGGGTGATTTTAATTGAGTTGGAGTCAGAGGTGCTGAAGTGTTCTGTCTCTGCATCTCCATCAGTGCTGGAGGCTGACATCCAGCTCCAACTTGTCAGAACGGTTCACAAGGAACACACCCATCCATCCATCCATCTTCTCAGCTCTGTCTAAAGAGAGGCTCGCAGCAAAGCTGGAAATCTAAAGTTGGCTTTGTCAAAAACAAAAACTTAAAAACTCAATGTTTTTTAGGATTGATCTTTGAGGGAGGATTGTCTTGATGGCAACAGAACAGAATCTTTTTTCTGTAGAACAAAGACAGCCGTGTGCAAAAAAAATCTTAAAGAAGACAACATTTAGAACCTGAAGAGATGAAAGCTGCTGCTTCTTTTCTTTTGATGGCGGTGAGATTTGGTAGAAAAAGTTTTGTTATAAAGACTTTCTTGCATGTGTTAAATTGTAATAAACTCCTTGATGAAGCTTAAATTTAGTTCAACCCACCAGGAGGTAAATGTAGAAATAAAACCTATGTGCACATGTTATTTTGCAGTTTAAATGATGGCTATAAACAGCTTAGACTCCACTGAACTCAGTAAGACAAGGTGGTAATGAGACATAATTTCACATTATATTTATTTTAGCAGAAATATGATATTCTTGCTGGGAGTGCTACAGTTATCTGCTGCTGCTGCAATTTGCACCCACAAATGATTGTAGAATTTAATGTAAATAACCATTTAATGGGTTATCTATCTATTTCAGGTGAGGTATCCTCTTTATGATGGTTCTCCATCAATCAGTCTCATCCTGACTCCACTCCTAAGAGTAAGACCACCAGGGAGTGACGGACCATAGCCTCCAGGATCATTCGCCTACTCAGATACCTTACCCACAATAAAGTCGTGATTCTGTGAAGGACAGGCCATAGTTCAAAACAGGAAAAAAGTGTAAAGCGTCCTCCATGTCAGGGGTGAGTCTCTGCCTCAACTGCAGAAGTTCAAGTATCCAGAAGTCTTGTTCAGGAGTGATTGGAGGCTGGAGCAGGAAATGGATTGATAGACTGGGGCCTCAACTACAGTATTGACAGTGTTGCTCCGGTCTGTGATAGTGAAGGACCTGAGCTGAACGGTAAAGCTCTTGATTGACTAGTTTATCTATGTTCCAACACTCACCTAAGATCATGAGGTTTAGGCAAAAGAAGAAGATCCCAGATACAAGTGGTTGAAACGGGATGTCTCTGTAGGATGGCCAGGCTCAGCCTTAGCCATGGGGAGTAGAGCTGCTGCGTCTCTGCATTAAAAGTACTCAGTTAAAGCAGTTCTGATTAGGAGGTCTACCAGGCTGGACCTACTGGCAGACTCAGAAGTTGCTGGACGGATTATTTATCCTCTCTGTCTTGGGAACATCTTGGGATCCTCCAGGTGGAGCCGGAGAGTGTCACTGAGGAGAGGGACGTCTGGGTAAAGAGATGGATGGATGGATGGATGGATGGATGGATGGATGGATGGATGGATGGATGGATGGATGGATGGATGGATGGATGGATGGATGGATGGATGGATGGATGGATGGATGGATGGATGGATGGATGGATGGATGGATGGATGGATGGATGGATGGATGGATGAAAGGCTCTCTCAGACCACCTGTTAGTTCGACAGTCCGATCAGAAATAAAATCTCTCTCCAAACTGAGGGCCTTCATAGAGCTATCTACAGCAGGTAAGATAACAATTGTTCATATCATTTCCACAGAACCCTGCAACAAAAGTCCTGAACTATCCCTCTGAGGTGTTCTGAGATTTAGTTTTCTCAATGAAAATACTAATCAGTTGTACAAATTGCTCCTCGGTCTGTTTAACTCGAGTGTACTTTCTGTTGTTTCTGATGAATCTGGACACCATCTACAGTAATGAAGAGGAGTTCTGTGAAATCAGCAAATGTGAGTGTCAGGTCAGCAAGCTCCAGCGTGTGGGAGAGGTCTGTCGAGGGTTATTACGTGGAGTGAAGAAAATATTACTGAGGGCAGGGTGATCACTGTTCGGCAGCTTGATAAAACACAAACACATTGAATTCTGCCTCGGAGTGGTCTGGCATATTAATGCGCTCCTGCAGTATGGTTGGAAAATGCTACAGAATATTTGGGCAAAAAGATCTCTGCAGGTACAACCTCACAAAAATGTTTTACAAAGCTTAGCTGCAACACGGAAGGCAGACTGCACTGGATACCGAGTTCTTTCACACCAAGTACAACAGAGATCTGTTTGCTTGGTATTAAACCACTGACAAGAGTGTGTCAATATTTGGGCTCCCCTGCTGTGGTTGCACGCTCGAACAGAGAGGACAGAAAGTCAGGAGCACTTCCAGAGCGTGATCCTGAAAATAAACAAGGTGTTACTTTTGCCCCATCCACTGAAGCTAAATCCAGCTTGTGCTCTAAAAATCAGCAGGTGCAAGTGATTTAAAAGAAGAAAAAAATAGACACATTTTATCATTTTTTAAAGAAAACAATTTGATTTATCGCCTGTTAGCTTCTATTAAATATCCCCCAAGACTATTATCAGAATTATGCAAACTAATGTATATATGTGTACATGAATCAGAGACTCGTTTTCTTCAGGATGACATACTTAATGACTCCCTGCTGTGAGCTCTTTGTGTTTTACATGGTTTCGCTCAGCAGAAAGAAATATTCAGATTGTCTGAAGTCCTGGGTAAAAAATGTTGCAAAACACTAAAGGATTATAGAAGTGAAACATGTCGCCTGCCTTTCCATACTGACAAGTTTGAATACCGTATGAATTAGTTGCAAATGTGGTCACAAATAAATAAATATTATCATCAGTATTATGTTTTATGGGATAGTTCAGGTCTTTTCAACTCTGTGGGGTTTATGAACAATAAATATTTTACCTGTTGTAGATGGCTCATTGAGCAACCACAATATCTAGTTAACAGCTAGTTCAAGTGGGGCCAAAACCAAAGTCAAGCAGTTTGTGCTAAAGCTATTTTAGAAATTCTTTACACCACCTTTAGCGTTACATGGTTATTATGGCAGAAATATTATTGTTGCATTCTATTTACCTTGGATGTTGGAACTCAAGTCTGGGAATGATGGTAGACCTGACTTTACTGTGTTCAAGTTAAAAATCAGTAGGTTTTTTGCTAACAGTTGTGCTCAGTGACGAGGCTAACCACCACTAGCATTACACGCAACAACAATGGATTTTTCTGCATTCTGTGCATTTAGACATTGTATCTGAATGTTCACTAATAGTGGTTAAAAATTTTATGTGTGTAAGTGGATTACTGAGGTACAAACTGTCAAACGTTAGTAATGTAGCTATCACAACTTTGCATGTGCAAGTCAGCCATATTGGATTTTGAGGTAATGAATTCTCTGTTGTGAGGCAATCCAGTTGAAACTACACTGAACTCGGAAAATCCGACTTCTGAGTACAAATATAGCGCAGCGTACGATATCCCTGCAGCAAATGCCCCCAGGCTGCAAAGGAAGTGCTCAAGCTAGCTGCTGCTGCTTTTTGTGCTTGCAGATAACCATAGAATCCTGTGTAAACAAGGAATGAGAAATTGACGGCGACCGACAGGTTTATAAAACACTGTTCACATTAACGGCAGTAAGATTTTTACTGTAGTCTTTGTCCCGCTCAAACAGGCCGTTCAAAGAGGTGTCTACAGCAAATAAGATACTGATTACCTTTTCAAGATTTGTGGTTTAAATGTGCAACTAGATTTCTATTTTGTTAAGAAGCTAAAGGTTTTGCCATCTTAAACAACTTATCAGCTATGGACAAAAAACCTTTTTGCAGCTGATTACCTTTTTTTTTTGGTTCAAAGCTGTTTGAGTGACGCTACCAAAAAATGTCTCCCTTGCTTTTTAAAACAGGGATCCCTGATTGTTGTTTTGTGACACACAGCTTCTAAGAAAAGAAGAAAACGAGGAATAAAAGCCCTAAAAGCAGCTGGACCATGAATGCGTGAAGCAACATGTTACGACGAGATGTTTAAATTTTGACTTTCTTTAAGCCACTTTTTCTCATTTTCTGGTTTCTTGTTTTTGTTCTGCAGAAACTTCATTTTCAAAGGCTTTGGTTTCACTGTCTGAGTTTGTTCCCTACAAACTGAGTCTAAGCCCCATCTGATCATCTTCCTGTCCCTCTGTGATGACCTAACCAGGCCATCTCTGGAAAAATAAGTAAAAAAAAAAAAAACCTCCTATTTTTAGGGCCCTTCATATCTGTTTTTCATGTGAGGATTTAGAGAGAAAAGTGCCAGGATGTTACTAATGAACACAAGGAGCAATGCCTGGAGATCTCGCCTTCTCTTGGCTCTTCATCGAACTGATTAGCCATTCCCTTTCTGCATTTCAAGCCAAAGTAGCTGACAGAGCTTAATTACTGATGTATCCTTTCATTTCCACACGTTTTAAAAAAGAAAAAGGGTTACATGTTGGTTTCCATATTTGCTCCAAGCAACTCCTAGTCTTGGCGGTGGGATTTGAAAATGTGCAGTTTCACCACTGACGAGTACAAACTGGAACAAACAAACAAAACAAAACCCGCTACAGTCTCCTGCCGACATGCGGGGATAATCACTCATTAGGCTTACGGCTGGTGAATGATAGCCATTAGAGATCATGATAAGCCATGATTTGATTTAATTAGAGAAAATAAATTCGTCTTCCAACGTGTTCGCTCGCTCAGAAGTGTGGGTCTCTTTGGGGATCTCCTAGTCTCTTAATTCCTCCCATCTGCCTCTGCGGTCTGTTGTAAGACGATGTAAGAAAAGAGGTGCTCGTGGTAATACGTCTCTCAGCAATACTTTTTTTTATTTGCAAAAGAGCCAGATAACAGTGCCATGGAAATGATCCGACCAAACGTATGACCGTTCCCTGTGAGTCTGTTCAACGGCAGCGTCGGCTGGTATATAAGTGGGATTGTTTTCCATTCTATTGTATTCGTAACTTGAATATCAGGTCAATTAAAGTGAATAAAAAAGTGTTCACTTGAACTGATAGAAATGTTTGGTGTTTTTACACCATCTTACTTTTGCGTTGAGTAGTTTAACAACCTCACTCACACCCTGAAAGCGCCATGAAGTTTATTTTCTCATTAATAATCATAGCTAGCGTTCCTCGATGGAATACACACCGCCTGCTGCTTTGCATGCCAAAGTTTTGAACAAAGATTTCCCCCGATCTGTTAGCACTCAGAGTATGTGTTAAGGATGAGTGTTGGCTACTGCAGCACCAAATTTGAGCTTGTTATCTGGAATAATGACTAGGTTACAGCCATTTTTGTGTTTGCTAAAGTTCATTAGCTGTGGCGGCCATCTTGAATGGGGTTGACTTCAAATGTTAATCAGTTCTAGATGTTCATGCAGTGATTACTTTATTAGAAATTCATCAAAATCTGTCCACTGGTTTATGAGATATTTTGCTAACAGACCTGTTAAAACGACACATTGTTTTTGCCCCTTGTTGCTGTTTTGACATATTGTGTTCTGATCACTTCTTAAAGTCATTTGACTAATTAATTAATCAGCTAGACTAGTCAGCATTAAGTGAGAAGGCAGGTTTGTTCTGCAGGATCAGCTCAGATCCACGTGCAGTAATAAACATTTCTCCCGCGGTGTAATATTTGATGTGCCGGTCATGTTCCCACAGATACATCCCGCTGATTTTCAGGCTTGACAGCTTTACTGTTTCTTTTACACAGCTTTCATCAGCCTGCTTTTCAGCACCAACAGGCAGCACATTTTCTCTTTACTTTTTTTTTTTTTTTTGGAGCGAATGAGTTCTGCTCATTGGGAAAAAAAAACACAGAAATCTGAAGCTGCAGGAGAGCATCAGACGGTTAAAGATTCAGCTGTTTCTCTGGGGACTTCGAGAGCCAAACAAAGAGCTAGCATTGGAGTTTTGTCAGGTTGTGTTTAGAATTATCTCGTAGCAACTTCATAAGGCAATAGTTTAGGCATAAACTCACATCTTGCTACTGTTTTTTTTTTTTTTACCTTTAGTGAGCAAAAAATTTACAGAGGATCCAAAAAGCGATGTGGCAGCCAGAACTTTATCAGTCAAAGGTCTGATGTTTCCTCACTTTGAGCATATTGTCATCAAAGTTTTTCAAAAGTTTGTGTCTAAACTGAGCTTGAGCTCCCTTGAAGTTGTGTAAATAAGTTCACAAAGGTAAGCATCGTGCTGCCAGAGACGGACTCCAGGCGGCTCGAAGACATTCTCAGGATCGTTGAAGCAAACAGGACACGTTTTACCACAACCTGAAGCTGCAGCCGAGGATGAACACCAAAAATAAATCAGCATAAATACAAATCAGTGTGTTAAAAAGCTAGTTCAGATCTTCTGAGGTGTAGTTCCCTGGAAGTGTTGTGAACAATTAATATCTTACCTGTTGTAGATAAGTCTTTGAACAGGTTCAGTTTGAAGAAATGGCACTTGACTTTGACCCGCTGACGAGCGAACGGCAAGTCTGCGTGGAACTGAGAGCAAAGTGGATCGCAGCTGTTTTAATACAACTCTCGTCCCAAACACTTTTAACGGTGCAAGCAAACGCTTCATGTAACACGGCTGTTTGCACAAGAAATCAGGGTTATTTTTTAAGCAGAAACACAGGCAGCAGCAGCTAGCTGTAACACTTGCTGTGCAGCCTGGGGCACTTCCTGCAGAAATATCACTTTTCTGGCAAAATAATTAGTGTAATTTGAAAATGACAGCCATCTAAGAGATGATAAAAAGTGTTTTTGAGCCCCGCCTCTCAGTAAAAGCTGGGAAAGGCTCCACCCCGGCAATACTTAGGTGAGATGAATGAATGAATGAATGAATGAATATTTAACTCTGTACAAACAGAATATTTAAAACTTACTGATAAATACACATAAATGATACTAATGGTCCATTTATTTCTAACTTGGCTGTTACCGTCTCTGTAAAACACAGTTTTAACACGTTTATCCTGTGTTTGTGTGGACATGTTTTGATTTGACAGGGACAGGAACACAGCCATTGTTTATCCAAGCTTACCACAGAAAATCTCCGGAATTACCGCTCCAAAACAGGAAAACCTGAACGTCATGTTGCTCATCCGTGCCACATTCGCTCCGCGCTTGAAAAGTGAGGCAGTATTTGTTAACGATCATGTCTGATAAGCAGCCACATGTCGAGGCCAGAGGAGCACGGAGGTCAAAAGGTTAAAACAGCATTTCTCTTTTTTCTAAAATTTGAAAATGTAATACAATAGACCTTAAATATTAGGGTGGCATATCCTGATCTCAGATTGTAGCTGCATAATAAACGAGGCCTTTGTAGCGTGTAAAGCATAAAAGCTTTGACCTGACAGGACATGTTTAACTTGTTTTGACAGCTCAAAGTAAATTGAGCCACATTTCGAGCTGCAGTTTTAATTGCTCTTATTAAACATGCTTTCATAACTAATGCGTTCGACTTGAAGTGACAGATTTTTTTAGTTTGTTTCAGACTAAAATGTCAGGTGTGGAATTGAGCTACGAGGTGGAGCGGACATAAATTAATTGCTCTGACACAATGTTGTGACCAGCCTGAGCCCTGATTCGTTTGCGGAGCGGCAACATTTGGACGTTTTTACCTGCTGGGTCGGAGGACGTGACTGCAGACCGTCACCAGAGCGAGAAAAAAAAGGAGGAAACTCTGCTGCTGTTGCACTTGGCTGTGGTGAAAAAAAGCAGGCTTAATTTATCTTCTGAAAAAGATGTTCACCTTTGCAGTTTTCTGTAAAATGAGGTTAGGGCCCACAGGATCGTCCACAGAATTCTCCCCCTTTTTTTATATCAACACTATAAATTTTGTATGATGAAGAAATCCATTTGACAAATTCAAACTAGTCTCAAGTAGCCTACTCTGAGCATGACAACTCACAATATTGCACAAGATTGTGCTTAACATTTGTTTGATGGTTTGACCAAAACGATCTATTCTTTCGAGGAATGCTAGCGACAGGGCGTCTGCCAGAACTTGGCGTTAGATTTTGACTCAAAATGGAATTCAGAGGGATGGACTCATCTGATCAGTTTTAATGGGAAGCTGATCAATAGTTAACAAACGATTGATTCTTTTGCTCACCCAAAATTCATCCTCAGCTCTTCCTGTCGATGCTGACTGATGTCAGCATCATTAAAGACAGTTTCACTTGTGTGCTGTCCTGATTCATCAGACATAAAAGAGGAATTTTCCTTATGCCTTTATTAAAAATACAATCATTGTAAAAAATAAAATAATAATAATATTAAGTATGACCTTTTTTTAACTACAATTCCAGGATTGTTACTTAAAGTAATTTTATGTTGAAAAAAAAAACCCTCACAGATGTGAAGATAAAAAGCATGTAGCAAAAAAGAGTCTCTTCATCTGAGTTTGATCTTCAGGTTTTCTCTCTGCAAAGTGGAGTTGTCCGACAAAATCAAATCTTGCTCCTTTGATGAAAGCCAAATTGGATTTCCCAGAATGCTGAGCTGGTGAGCCGGGCTCGCGAATCAGCTGAGCTCGGGCTTTGGGAAACATTTCAGCGTTCATAATGAAAACGTTGCCTCTGAATGTTGCAGCGTGAGGGGCGCCTGTAAAAAATAAAAAAATAAAAAAAATTCCACGTCTGCTTTGTGAGGAAATCTGCATGCAGTTCAGAGGCGGCCGACCCTGCTGGTTCGCTGCCACAACGTCTTCAGGACCAAACAAGGCGTGCGATCACGTCTCCTCACAGACCAAACATTGATTTTCTTCTTACTAAGTGTCAATTTTTTGTCTGCTTTTTTTTCTAGAAATAACAATTGTACAGAGCTCACCCCATGCACTGCTGAAGACTCAGAGAAAATATCTGATAAAGCCAAGATAAGACACTTGTTGTTTTGAAGCAAGTCTGGAGAGGCCTGCTGATTTTTGGTCCTTGTGCTTCTCATACAGATGTGGGCTGGAGGACTGTGGCTGTGAATACAAATCTCTGTCTGCTTACGAACAGCCATATGTATGAATTTATCGTCATGTCAGAAGCTGCTAAAAGACGAAGCAGCATAAAGTAACAGGGGACTCAGCGTGCATATTATGTACTAAAGGACTGGTAACGACAGAAAACAAAACACCAACAAAAGACAAAGATATCATCTAGTGTTTCTTTAAGACAGTGTGTTTTTTCTGTTTTGGTTATGTGAAAAGTGGAGTTCAGTGGAAAGAGCACGGCCGATTATTATCTTACTCGTTGTAGATAGTTTTTTGAATAACCTTGCTTTGGAGAAATAAAGCTTATTCTGAACGGAGTGATGCGCTAACGGCTAGTCTGAGCGGGGACAAGTCTGAAGTGGTTTGCTGTCTGCCTAAAACAGCTTCAAACTCTGAAAATCTCCCAGCGGTTCATGTGAATGAGATTTATCAACCTGATCAACATCAGTTTTGCATTATGTGGCTATTTACTTATTTTGTAGTTATTTGCGGACACAAACAGCAGCAGCAACTAACTGTAGCACCTTCCTGCTGGATGATTACGGTAGTCATATGTGAATCTGACAGCAGTGTAGTAGTTCATAAAACAGCATTCATTCAAAACGCTATCAAAGTTTTCAGACTTTAGCCCACTTTAGTCTTTACCTCATTCGAACTACCCAATAACTTGTCAGTCCAGTCAGAATTAAACTCAATTTCTCTAATTTGAGGTCAGTTAAAGAGCCATCTATGACAGGTAAGATACTGACCATTCATTGCCTGTTTGTTAGTTCGTTTTGTTTTGTTGGTGGAAGTTCTGCAGAATATTTGTTTGTATGATTGCATTGTTTGCTGGAAAAAAAAAAAAAACCTTCCACATGAGCACACTGGAACTCCATAAAACTTGTATGAGAGAGTGATCCGTATGGCAGACATCTGCAGGAAAGCACAGAGCAGTCCACTGCTGTCCTAATGTGCGCCTGGAGCCACAAAACCCAACTTTTTTTTTTTTGGCTTCGTGCATTAAAATAAACTCACTGTTAGCCGGAAAAAGAGAACCACGGAATGACACCATAATGAGGCTGAACACGTTGTCCTCCCTTAAAGACACACAGCTCGAATCTTTTTGTGTGATAAGGTATAACAGCCTAAAGTAACAAGCGGCGCTGCCAACATGTTTCTGTGCATGCCTGACAACAGTGGGACCTCTAGTGCCTCCCATCACTGTTCCTCCGACCTGAAATATTGATTCTGCGGTCTGCATTCCTGTCACAATCATCCCACTAACCTGTGAATTTATTCTCCCAACATTTATACAAAGTTCCCCTCGTTCTTCCTTTGACTTAATTCGATCATTTCTCCCATTTAAGGCGGAGCAGAGAATCTACTTTTTGACATTTTTAAAGGAAAGCACATTTGTTGCAATTAACCCAGAGGTCATGGTCAGCTGAGAGGGAAAAGCAAAAAAACAACAACAAAAAACCCCAAGACGGTTGTTGGAGATGTCTGTGTTTGTCTCTCCCAGCTGCTGAGCAGATGTCTTTTAGCATGCACGATATTTGCTCGACCTCTCAGCGTTTATTCCTGCTTGCTGGGTTTTTTTTTTTTTTCGTTTCGGGTCCTGCAGATTCCTTCCACCTGATACTCTCTGCATGCCATGAAGACACAGAGCCACTTTGGCCAATTTACGAGAGACTGGATACCTCTGTTCTCCGTGAGAAGTTGCGTACGTTGTGAGGGGGTATTATGAAAAGATCCCAAGTGGTTGGGTTAAAGAAAAAAAAAAAGAAAAAAGAAACAAGGAAAGGGGGGAGGGAGGGGTACTGAAAAATTCATAAAACCTTGGTTCAACAGGCGTTTCCATGGCAACGCAACACTCTCTGGCTTAAAGAACCGAAGGCCTCGATGCAGATTCATTTCCACCGCCTCAAAGACCCTTTGATTTCAGCGCACGCGGAAAAATGCAAGCATCCAAACATGGCTTCTATTTCTTTTTTTTTTTTTTTCCCTGTTTGTTTTAGTGTCGTGTCATGAAATATCATTTTGTCCTCCCCTCTCCCCCCACCTTCTCCTTTGAAATCTGTTTAATCTCCTTCCTGTTTTGCAATAAACACTAGACTTGATTTCTGACTCAGAGGCAAAAAAAAACAACAACATTGTTTTTCCTCATCTGAATTCAGCAAAAACAAATAAATAAACAAATAAATAAAAAGTTTAACCAGATTTTCTTGGTGTTGCAGAGCTGATTAGATGTGACAAATTGAGTTTTAAATGATCATCCACAAATCTATCAACACTCACACAAAGGTACAAAAAAACTAATTTATGCATTTATCTCTGTCTTGAAGATAATTTGTCAGAAATGTAAGCAGTGGGATTTCACAGAAGCTGTTGTTCATTTTGAACATGCTTTTTCTTTGGGAGATGTTCCGTCAATTTTCTATAAAGACAAAATCCTACTTTTTAATTTCCATAAAATTGCCCCTTGTTATCCAAGTACTGAATGCATTTCATCAGCTGCCCACGGTTCCATATGTTACAGATACATTTTCCTTCTAGTGAAGCAATTTCGAGCACAAATAAGTCATTATTACAGCAGCGTCTCCCTCATCACCTCTAGCTAAGATGTGGGTGAGGTCTCTCTGCATCTGTTTCAAACCATAAAAAGCCACTGACAGACAAAGGAAGCACCCGGAGCGCTGCTGGTTTAGTGAGCGGGGTGTGGCACCGCCAAGGGGCTGGAACAAAGTGAATTCAGCTGCTAATCCTAAGAGTTTAAAAACAAGACGGCTAGACTTCTTTTCTGTTAGTTGATGACGTCCCTTTTTTCACTTTGAGGAACTTTTTTCAATTCCAAAAAAAGTTTGAAAGCTTGGAACTCTGCTCCTCCCACCATGACGCCCGGAATGTGTATCCACTTCACTTCCAGGACTGGTCCACTCCCCCGCTGCACTGTCTTACACACCCAGTGGTCCTCAGATTCATTCCTCAGCACGAGACGATGCCACTTGTCACCAGTCCAACAACTCCTGGCCGTGGTTCCACTCCTAATGCAGCCATTTGTACTCTGATGTTAACGGCAACCTACGGGATGGTGAACCCGGAGCCTCTGAGACACGGTGCAGGAAAACGCGTGATGTTTTAAAGAGCCCAGCATCTGTGTTTGTAGGGCAGGTATAAATGTCATGGGGTTCTGTTATGCTTGGCTCCCTTGGTGGGGTTTTAGTTCCGACATCTGTACTCCACACATGCCAGATAAGATCAACCAGCTTCATGCAAACCCACCACCGTACCCCTAGTAAACATTGTCAAATACTGGTAATACTAACCCGCCTTCGAGACATCTTCTGTCTCTCACGGTTCACCATGACTCTACTTACTGTTCCAGGAGTGCCAGCTTTTTGCAAATCAAATCGTTTCTGTACCCCGTTACTGGTCTGCATGGGTACCAAACAGCTTTCAGTTAGACCGTTCCTTTCCTGTGCTTACGTTTCTCGTCAGAGTGAACGCTCATGGATGTCCAGTCAATCAAATAAAGATGGTCTGCATCACAGAAGAATGAGATTCAAGTAAACTGAAGCGATTCTTCTGCAGAAACTTTGCCTGAGACGGTTGTACGTTAAACGTTTTCTTGCTGCGCGCACAGTTGTTTCTTGGCAACTAGAACTGCTGCAAATACAGTTCTAGTTGTGTAGTAGTGAATATCCGCACTTATTTGGAAATAGCTTTGCTGTGTTGACACTATTTATAGGACTGCCAAGAACAGGGATATGGGATGTGTAGAATCAATATTAATGTAAAACAAGCTCCTTTGTGACTTCTTTCGCATCACTTGGAGTCCTTGTGCGCCAACGTTCGCCAGAAGCATCTACATGCAGACTGCAGCAGCGAGAGCAGCAAACACTAAATTAAATTCTGAATACGATCGTTTTATATGTATATATTTAAAAAAATTCCAGCGTTCTTTCCAGTTTCATGCTTCTCCATCTTCGCATGTCACAATCGAACTTCCCTCTGATGATTTCCGATCACTTTCCCTCCAAACCGAAACAACTCCGCTGTACAAATTGTGCTTTTGGCTCCTTCTTGTTTCGTTGAGTTCATTGTGTGAAAGGCTTTTCACCCCAAAGGGCCTTTTGGTGAAGCTCAGTACACAAACACACACTCATACACGCCTCATCAAAGCAGTTCACAGACACACCTGAGCTCAAACAGCTCTATTTTCTCTTCTGCACAATCCAACTGATTCTCACTGGAGAGATTAAGAGATTACAGAACTCTCTCGATCTGTGTGTGTGCGTGTGTGTAACGATGCAGTGTGTGTGAGACTGCATCAACTTGTTGTTTACCTACCCGTGAATACGATGTTTTGATTAACTTCATGTGCGTATGAATGCTGCATAAAAACAGTGAAGCCACTGCTGCTTATCCATAAGACTGGAAGCATATTTGTTTTATGATGTGTTTTTTTTGTATCTAATAGGGAAGAATCTGAGCACATGTGGAGAAATTTCCTCTGGGTGATGATTGGTTATTAGAGATGACGTTAAGGCAGGGGGTCGTGTCGGACACATCTTCAGCTTTATCAGAAAATATAACAAAAGCTCAAGGACACAATCTCCTCAAAGCTCTTTGTGTCAGATATGAGAATTAGTTTTTTTTATATCTATAAAAAGACAGATAATCTCAGTCACGAGCCACTGAGAAGTTTAGTCTTGCACTGCCCCCTGCTGTTGTCTTTTAAAAATTACAGTTGTCTTCTTTTATTTTGCCATAATACTTTAAATTGTACATACAGTAGATTTGAGTTTAAAGCTGTTCAACACTATAAAAGCACTGTGATTGTTTCTACCCCCACCATGAAAATCAGGCATTCATGTAATTGCTTGTGTGTGTGTGGTTTTTATGTGTGTGTGTGTGTGTGTGTGAGCTCATGAACCAGTGGACAGATCTGAGAGAAACTCTGAGAATAAAATCATTGGATCTAAAACTGATGGAGTCTGGAGTCAAACCAATCCAAGATGGCTGCCACAAATGGCTTTAACTCAGGTAATTTTATAGATATAGAGCTAAACTTTGGTGTGGTAGTAGCTGAGAGTAATCCTCAAAGAAGACCCTGACTGCTAACAGGTCTTTGTTTAAAATGTTGGCATGCAAGGTGGCGGGCGATATGCATTCCTTCAAGGAAAGTTAATTTTAATGAGTTTAAAAGCATGTATGTTCCTGGATTACCTGATTGTAGTTTTTTTTATTTTGTTTTTCAGATTTTGTTTTTTTTCCAGAGGTCTTCCCAAATTTGTTGTTCTCTGTGCCACTCATAAACAGTAACCTTTGACCTTTTCAGGCTTTTTTAGTTACACATTAGTGGCACTATGTTTAAAGAGAGACAGCACAAAACACTGCAAACGTAAATAAGAACGTAACTTTATGTCTGACCACAAAAATATGAAGATCTTTTACACAAACAGACCTTTGTTTGCCTCATCACCTGGATCAGGTGAGACGACTGCATTAAGGAATACAATGAAACACATTTATTTATCTAAAAAAAAGACAATGTCCCATAAATCTGACTCTCTTTTGTCAGTTCTTTCTTTTCTACTTTGTATTAGTCTGAAAATCTAAAGGCAGTAAAGGTCTTTCAATAACATTTTTTAATGCAAAAAAGCAGAGTACAATAGTCTTTGTCAGTTTTGCATTATTTATTTATTTATTTTTTACAAATTTCATTACTTCTAGAAAATTATGTGCGGTCCATCTCCAAAGGTGTTATTAAGAAATGCCACATTTTCAGTGGCTTCCCTCTAAAGACTCCTTCATCTCCTTTACAGATGAAAATGTGCAACATCATGACTCAAAAAGAAAAAGACAAAATCGAAGGAAAAAAAACACGATGATTTGGAAAACCGTGACTTCCTTTGCATTTGGGATTAGTTTAGAAGATGTGACTCACACACTTAGCTTAGAAAAGATAATTATTGTTTTTAGTATCGTACATATAAAGAGAAATGCAAGCCTGTCAACCTGATTACTGAGGCAAACTACACTACAGTATAACCTGCTGGTTACTTTTATAAAGCTGATGGATCAGAGGCTGGGTTAGTTTGACCAAATTTGACCCAGCTTCTCTATAAAAATGAACCAATACTTTTATTCCAGTGTATTGAACAGAATGATGTATATTGTTTTATATTCTTAAATAGCTAAAATAGAAAACAAACTCTCTTATTTGAATCTGTTTGGTCTTTATCATAATGTGCCATGTTAATGAAATGTAAACAAGACTTTGGGTTTAAATGTTGCTTGTTTAGAGGATGAAAATATTAGATTTATTATCACATTTATCTGTACCGTTTATATTAAACTGTAAAACCTTTTTTTTCCTAAATCAATTTCAGAAAAGCTTTGTTAATTTGACCTAAGTTGTACTTTTTAACAGCTGAGGTTTCATTTTGTTGACATGAACTAAAACTTTCAGTTAGAACTCATTTTATGTTTGAGCTCAGAGTGTTTTGAAGTCTAGTTTTGTTTAGCAGTACACACACACACAAAATCTTTACTTTTATGTTACTTGTTCAGCTTGTGGCGAATAAATGTTTTCCTGACTTCATTTACTTTGTAAAGAATTCTGACTCCATTCTATAGATTTTCTTCTACCTCAGTTTTTGTTAAGCCTCTTCTGTCCACTCCAACAACTTTGTTCAATCCTCCTAATGACTGCTCCTTTGCTCCTTTTCTCTCCATCCTTTGTGACTCGTCTCAAACTTCCTCCTCCCTCCAGCTCTGCTGTTTCTCCCTCCAGTGAGCAGCGGGATCTCCCTCCGTCCTGAAGCCTGTCCCACTCTGAGGGCCATGCCAATTAATGGCTGTCATGTTTGCTCTCTGGTGGAGCTGCTGTAAGTGGTGCAGACAATTTGTATTACAGAGGGTCCATCACATGCATGGGTGAGCTGGGTGATGGGCCCTGCCTGCGCTAATAGGCTGTGGATGGAGAGGCCACGGACCTGAAGCGATACGGTGCTGGAAGGCTTTAGTTGGTGCTGGTTAAATGCTGGATTCGGTCCGGACAGGAGCTACACGGCTGCACGGGAATGCAGGAGGCTTGGAAGAAAAATAATTCATGCATCTTCTCTCTTGTTTGCCCCTCATCCTCACACTGCTGTTTTATGTTATTTAGGCTTTTATGACTGGATCAACTCCTACTGTTAAAGGGCCAGTGTCACCTGCCCTGCAGATGCAATGAAAAAAAGAAATATGCCTTTTTAGATTCTTGATTGTCGTTAAAAGAATCTAACAAAATATTAATATGTTATTGTTAAAGGAACAGTTTGGTTATGAACAATTAACATCTTACCTGTTGATAGCTCTTTGAGCAATATCAGTTAGAAAAAAAAAAAAGTTTATTCTGACAAAACCTTGACCTGTTTGGCAATTTCTCGTTACATATTTTTACATAGAATCATATGGTTATTTGGTAGCCCAAATAGTGACAACAGCAGCTAGCTGTAGCACTTCCAGTGCAGCCTGGGGTACTTCCTGCAGGAATATCAAACTTTTGCCAGAATAACAGTGAAACTAACAGTGATGTAAACGTCTGTAAAACAGCACTCACATGAATTTTTTGAGGTTGGATTTATTTTAAGATGGCAACAATCCAGCTTAGTCTTGTCAAACGAGCAGTTAACTTGTCAATCAAGACAAAATTATTCTCAACTTCTCTCAACAAAACTGAGAAAACGTCTCGGATGAGAAGTGAACTGCTAAAGAGAAGTCTGGTTGTTTTGTTTTCTAACAAGTAAGATAATAATTGTTCAAAACCTTTTTACCTCAAAAGATCTTTACTATCCCTTCAGTATGAAGTCTTATTAAGTGGAGGAATACTCTATTTCTGTTTTATGATGTAGAAACAGTGCATTGATCGCACAGCAATTGCTTTCTGATTCCAATAAGACAAAAAGACCAATCAGGGATCATTTCCTGGACCTGAACAGATACAAAGTTTTACTCACATAATGTTTCTCCATGGGCACATAGAAAGTGTGTCATTTCCTCCACATTGCTCATTTTATTTGTTTCCCTCTGCATTTTTCTATTCCGCCTCCACAAGTGGCTGCCGAGTTTCCAGAAGCAAGGGGTTTGGGGGAAAGATTTGCAGATCTGCATAATTTCTTATTACCAGTATTGAGGGAAGGGATTGGATTCAGCCAGGCAGCAAGTAAAATGACACAATTTCTTATTTCATGTGCCACTAAATGAATGATTTATCATCGTGTTGTGTGTATGTGGGTGTGATAAGGGAGTGGAAATGAGCGGATGTGTTTGTGTTTTTTTGTGCTCCAGCCAGAGAGGAAAGCTGAACACGGTTTAAAAAATTTACTGCAGTGGGGAAGAGTGTTGGGATCATCACAGCTTATGTCGTCATTCTTTCAGGTTGATGTGTTAACACGTATGTAACATGTTTAAAATCTCTGACACAATCAGGTGGTGTAAGTCACAGATGTTTTTATTAAAAAAATAACTTCACTGTTAAAATCATTTATGTTTAAATTAAAGCCCTAGAATTTATTGAAGGGATGCTTTTCTGCTTTTCAGGCATGATTTAAACCAAAAAATATACAGGGGTAAGACAATGAAACTGAAACACCTGACATTTTAGTGTGGGAGGTTTCATGGCTAAATTGGACCAGCCTGGTGGCCAATCTTCATTAATTGCACATTGCACCAGTAAGAGCAGAGTGTGAGGGTTCAATCAGCAGGGTAAGAGCACAGTTTTGCTCAAAATATTACAATGCACACAACATTATGAGTGACATACCAGAGTTCAAAAGAGCACAAATTGTTGGTGCACGTCTTGCTGGCACATCTGTGACCAAGACAGCAAGTCTTTGTGATGTATCAAGAGCCACAGTATCCAGGGCAATGTCAGCATACCACCAAGAAGGACAAACCACATCCAACAGGATTAACTGTGGACACAAGAGGAAGCTGTCTGAAAGGGATGTTCCAGGTGTTTCAGTTTCATTCTCTCACCCCTGTATGTACCGGTATATGCTGAGAAGAAATAGACGTATAGCTGTTTTGATCAAACCTTCTGAATGATGTTTCACTCGATCACATTTGATATTGTGAGATTTTGGAAGATGTGAAAGCGCTCAGAGACCGTGTTAAAGATGAGACTTAGCTAAAACAGATTTAGCTCAATATCTGTAAAACTGACTAAGTTGCAGACATATTTGTGTTGACTAAAGTTGATTAGTTGTAGTGACCATTTTGAATTGGATTGCCTTCAAAAGTGAATGAGATATAGATGTACATACTAACCTAATGCTAACAGACAAACAGGGTTGATGACAATAATTAATGCCAACGCTTTGAGCAAAGATGTGGCTCAATGTGTAGCACTCAAAGTATGTGCTGGGGGTGAGGCTCAGCTACTCCCACACCAAATTTTAGTTCAATGTCTGTAAAATTGGCTGAGTTGGAGACATTTTTGTTTTTGCCAAGGTTGCTAACTGCATCAACAGCTGGTTTATTTTTGAACAAAAACTCCCACTTCTATGTTGAACTGAAAGCACAACAGCTTTAAAAGAAATGGGTTTTATCTTTACTTCCTGTAATTCTGCTCTTAGTCATTTCCCTTACACCTTTTTGCAAGCTGAATGTATTTAAGGGTTTTCTTTGGAAGATAATATGTAAGCCTTAAAAATAAAACCCAACAGTGCGGATTTTAGTATTTCCCCTCTTTGTTCTCCTTTTCATCTTCTCTGCATGGCAGAGCAAAATAAATGAGAGACGGAACAGTGAGAACCGTGGAACAAAAAGGTGATTCGAATGTGTCAGAATGTGTCACCGCTGAAGGGAGGTGTGAAAGGCCAGCCTGTAATATGGCTGGAGGAAATCATTTCCCTTCACAATTCTGAGTCCGTGTTTTTGCGTTAATGGATCTATCAAGGCGAGAACATCAATGCACACAAAAAGGAGAGGAGGAAAAAAAGAGCCAATTACAAAGCTGTGTGGGGTTTGTGCGCACATATTGTTCAATATATAGGCGCTAAGGATAGAAAAATGGTAGAAAAAAGACAGAAACCCAAGGTACTTTTGTGTAAAAGAGATGTAATTGTAATAATTTTCACGCTGTCGAGTGTGATGAGTGATAAACATCACGTCTTCTTATATTTTTACTGCATCACAATACTTTTTAATGGCCATAATTACTTCTTACAAGCATAGTGCTCTATTAGAAACCCACCATTTATTTTATTTTATTTTTTTTATCTCTGTAACTTTTCTGCACAAAAACATAAAAATTAGTCTGATTGGTTTAACACATGAGGTGCACCTTCAGAAGCAGAAAAAAAGAAGAAACAGATGATGAAGGTGAGCAGTTTTAATTATCCAGTACTTTTTTTCAAGGTTGTTATTGCTGCCCTTGTTGTCTTTGGATTTCATTGCAACCTGGATTGAGGAACCATGTTCTTCCACAGACTGAAGGGCTCTTAAGCAGCTTGATTAGTGATGTAAAATGACTCATCTGTTTGATTGGAGCAATTAGTCCTGATGCAGCCAATGCATATGTGACCAACTCTTCAACCACCTGGTTTTATTTCTGCACTAATGAGTTTCCCACACTAGAGGGCGCTCAAAGTTCTTGTCAGAAGCTCACATGGAGCCAAGTTCCTTTAAGGTGTTGTAGGAATGAAATAGATTTCCCACCCATCTGTGTGCATTCACTCAAACCTTGCAACTTTTTGTTCCATCCTGCTTGTTCTTTTCTGTTCAGAGGCTTAGAATGGCCGGCGTCTCTATTTAGAAACCTGTATCCAGACGGCTCAGTCTGATGAAGCCACACACAGCTGTCCTCTGGGGTACTCCTTCCTTTCTCTCCCGGTGCGCTGCTGTGGCTCGAGACAAGGGCTTTGCTAAACACGCATGGAGACACCGAGCTGCCAATAAGCACCCTGCTGTGGTCCACCACTTGCTGAGAGGAGTAATGAGCTACAGGCTGGAGGAAACTGGATGGAGTCAGAGAAGACTACAGCTGCTGTTGTAGACATGCTCTGATCAGTGGGGCATCCTTTAGAACGTTACCAGGATGCCAGGTAAAAATAGACATTTAAAAAAATACACTTAAAATGTAGGAAATAATGTTAGGAGAAAAAATATTGTGTAGTCCTTGGTGCATATCTGCTGCACCTATTTACTGTACCGTGTGATGAGTTTCTACAGCACGGTGGAGTGGATAAAATAACACATGTGAAACGCAAGGAAAAGCAATAAAGCTTAATTAGATTCACTTACTACTTTATATGTGTAATTGTCTTAGATATGATTATACCCCAATGCAGGACAAGTGAGTAGGAGGCTCGATAAAGAGTTTTATTAACAAACTCAGGGAGCTGCGAAGGCAAAATGAACCAAACTCAACATAAACTTAGCAACGCTGCCTAATGTGGAGGTAAGGAAATGATGATGATCAGCCACTAAACAGAAGGAACCAAAACAGTCTAATGTATACTCTGAGGGAAGTGATTACTAAATGAGGAGCAGGTGTGCTGATTAGTAACAAAGACCAGCTGTTACGATCCTAAACACATCACAAAATAAAACAGGAAGTCAGGCTAACACAAAATGTGAGTTTAACAAAAGTCCAGATCCACCTAAACAAAAATATGAGTTCAGGAAGTCAAACACAAACTCTCAGACACCGCAGTGCTACTATACTTTGCGTTCTGCAGCACCTTCAAAGTCCTAATCCCTGTGTTTCTAAGTTCTCCGGGTCTTTCTTTTCATCCAGTTTCTAATTTATTTCCTTAAGCAATCACTCTTATCAGCCAGCAGCTGCCATTTGCTTTCTCCTGCCTGACATTTGATTCGTTGACTAAATGATTTACCGCCAAATGCCATATACCACATACATCTGTGTAAATTAAATGAGGGGTATTGGGTTGTAGGGGTGTGTGTGTGTGTGCTCGACTTTTCTACCATCTAATCAACACCTGGTTTATCTTGCTCTGCAGTGTCTTGCTGTAAAATCTTTTGAAAGTAGATGCAGACGGATAATGAGACAACTATAATTTTAACTTTTGAGGGAAAAAAAACACAATGGTTTGATATTTCTATGCTAAAAATATAATAAATTAAAGGTCTAGAATGCGTTGAAGGAATGCATAATGCCTACCACCTTTCATGCCAGACATAGATGTTTTAGATCTACATCCAATAAACATTTTCTAAAAGTTTCAATAAAATCAGTCAGTGGGTCATGACATATATTGCAAACAACAGTTATTGCTAAAGTTTTAACCAAAGATGTTGCACACTTGGAGTTTCTATTGGTAATCTTTTTGCTGAAATGTCTAACTTACAAAGTTTTATCTTTAACAAATCTGTCATGACCTATAAATAGAGAAAGATTTGCCAAGAAAAAAATGTTTCACCCACCCAAATGAACCCAAACTTATTCCTGGTTAAAAATGTTTATTCAGCCCTAAAAGATTATGTAGACATATAATAAGTTATAGCAACACAATTATTTAATCTAGCAAGATAGCCATAATATTTGTGGATTTTTCTTCTACTTTCCTTTGTTCATACTTTTTTTTTTCTCCAGCATACACTGATATAGTATAAAAATTATACAGTTACGATTAAAATAATTTCATCCCTTTAAAAAATAACGAAGTTTCTCAGGTGCTCATATAGATAATATAACAAAACACACCAAGTGGTGGAGACAAAATCCTTCTGTGAAAGTGCAACCTTTTCCTCTCCTGCATATTGATTTAAAGTGTTTCAGGGCTGCTGATAGAATCCAGGTCCTGTGAGGATTACAAACACAGCACCTGAGTGCAGAGAATTTTAAAGCTCGGAGCTGAAAGGAGGTGACCGTTCGTATCGACTGGGTCATGATGTGAGAGCAGTGGCCTGATGCTGGTGGGAAATGGTTGAACAGTTTGACTCCTCCAAAGCAGCGAGGAGAACACTCTGTGGGTAAATTACCCTAATGATTCAGCCAATGGAGCTGTAATTGGCAGCAGGCAGGGATGCATGGCTAAAGAGAGTAACTTTTCTTTGTTACAGAAAATACTTCCACTGAAGGAAGAGATCCCAGTGACCGGAGCGGCGCTGCACACACAACGGTGACATATCACACCCATGGGAAAGTGCTCGTTCTGCTCGCCACACACACGGGGTCAAAGGGCAAAGAAAGTGAAGAAGAAGCAGTAGAGTTTGAGCTTTTTTTTATTTCAAGGCTTTTGTATGTGACTATACACTGTAGGGTACTATCGTTATGCGCGACACTGGTTGATATTTTTATCATTTTCATTACAATTTCATCTAATAACAGCAAATGTAAATAGTTTTATAAGAAACTATTACATTTATTTGCATCTAAAACTTCGGATTCATTTACTCGACCTATTAGATCCTTGCTGGATTGCAACAAATTTGGAAAACCTTCACTGTGAAGGGAAGCACCAAATAAGCTTTTTATACTCACAGAATTGGTTCTTCTCTGCTATTTTTTGCATCCCAAAGACACTGTTCTGTGCCCTGACCATGCTCTAGAGGATTATATGGTACTACACAGCACATGATTTCCACATGCTACTTTCATGTGGTTTTTCTGTAAGAGGATTGTCTCAAATGGTGTCAGGATGCAGCTATGAGCTAAAAGATCATGCCATGCTAGCATGACGCTACTGCCAAGGGTATCATGCCTGTGTTTCGATTAACTTGTCACGATCACAGTTGAAGCCTAGGCATGAGGCCAGCATAGTGAGTCATGCCTCAAACTCTCAACAACCAAGCCACATTGGTGTGTGTAGGCCCCAAGTCATGGGTACATTCCCACCATGCTGCCACTGCAATGATAAACCACCACAACCATGCTACAGGAATTTTGTTCATGCTTAAAACTCGGCAACCTATCATGCCCTGTCATGGGTAATTTGTAGTTTGCTGCATTCTTAATACACGTCTAAAGATCTTGCTAAGATCCTGCAACAACCATCCACGCCCTGGCTGATTATTTCCATCGTAGGAGGGTGGTCATCCAGCGTGAAGAAAATAAGAACATAGCTGTGAAAACTTTGGTACTTTGGAGTTTTTATTTGTCCCTAAACTGTGAGTTAGAAAGATAGAAGCTTGATGTAAGTAAACCTGCCAGGCTTAAACTCTGTCCAAGTGTTAGAGTTGCAAGTATAACTTTACTGTGGTCAAAATTCTGATTGGTTTGAATGTCTGAATGTACTGGCTTCCTGACCGTGTGTGTATCTGCACACACAGCAGGTAATAAACAATCAATCGCAACAACATTTTGAAGCATGCATATAGCTCACAAGTGTGAATGCTAATGTGCAGAGTTGTGTTGTATAAAAGCTCTCTGACAATTACAATAATGTGGGTTTCGATTATCTAGATTTCAATCAGTGGTTACTTATCACATTTCTACTCAGAGTACAAAGAGGTGCTGTAGAGCTCCTCAAGAACTTGTCCAGTTTTTACATCAACAGGTGGAATAAGGATTGAAACAAACTTAGCTTAGACCATTTTATCCACCACAACATTTAATGAATATTTTTGCAATTGTTAGATTTTCAAGACGGTCTGTTTTTGGGACAGTAAAGAGTTAATCTTGTTTAATCAGCTTCAGTTTGTTTGCTTTCAAAAGGACCATATATTCTAAAACATGCAATTATTTTAGACAGCAAGATGATTTGAATATATATCATTTCCTGGTTAAAAAAGGTTCTCTAAATTAATCCTTGTCCTGATCCATCCACTTCATGCATTTTCATAGAAACCCCAATCCTTCCTGATTTGACTTTATTTTTTCAGAAGAAGGACCCCTACTAGTTAATCTTTCTAAGTTTGCTCTATTTTAAAACACACTCAGATGCCCATCATGAAGTCAGTGTTCTCATTATACCTAGTTCCACATTTCCCGTCACCGCAAACTGTGTCATTAACCAACAACATCACAGTTTTACAGACTCTGCCCCGGCTACTGGAGCCGTCCACAGAGGGAAAACTGAATATAGCACACGAGAAATGGCGCCACTTTTGGACATGCCAACTGAAGAGCCGAGCTGCCTCTGTGAGTGATGAGGAGACCAATGTGCCACTGTAGCAGCTCGTTACACCATCCTGAATTCACAGCAGGCATCATGCAACTTTCAGAACAATACCAAAGATTTGTGCCCTCGAGCAGCCACTGCAGGTGCAGACCTCAGCTTTGCCAAGAAAGTGGAGCAACATAAAGACTTCGGGAAGCGGTGAAGACAAAGGGGGAAGATGAAGCTGATCAGGAGAAGTGGCGTGAAAAGTAATCAGAGTTCGCAACAATCAGCTACAAAATGAACCATTTAAGGCTTGATCTGATTTAACCTACCTATAATGACTCTGAACTCTGGGGGGTTAGGAAGCAGGTTCCCTGAAGGTTTGCTGGCAGATCTTGTGGACATTGCAGGATGTAGTCTCTGTGGATTTGGCTTCTTTGTAGTGATCCTTCAGCAAATCCTGAGCAGATGTGTGGTTACTCTAACAGAAATATTGGGATATTCCAGAAAGCTAACTAAAGTTAACTCTTGCTGCTATTTGCACTTACTGTCATTTATGAAACTGAATGTAAATAACCTTGTAATGCTAAATTCATGGCAATAGATAGATAGATAGATAGATAGATAGATAGATAGATAGATAGATAGATAGATAGATAGATAGATAGATAGGTAGATTATGCAGCTCCAACACTGCTCTCCCAACAAACTAATTAAAAGGTTTAATAAAGCAACTTTTTCATAAACATCTATGCTGTTTGAGATTGGACTTGTTTGAGAACATCAACAATCCATTACCGACCTAGCTCCATTTATCAAAATACAACTCTCTGCAGTTGGAGGCTGTTCAAGGAGCTTTCTTCAACAGGTGTGATACTAATCGTTCATAACCTTTACTTAGAATAGAACCTCACTTCAAAACCTCTGAGCTATTCCTCTAGGATTTAAAAAAACTTTTAAAAAGTTTTAACCAAAAAATGAAGTACTTCAAATGTCACCTTTTCATTTTGACCAAATATTCTTCACTAGAGTGATTTTTATTGTAGACAGACCACCTGCTTTCCTCCACGGAGACACAGATGTCTTGTATAAACTGATAATGAAGTGAACATATTGGAGTTTGGTTGAAATTACAAATCTGTTTACTGAATAGTAGTGGTTAAGATATATATATCACAAAAATGTTTTTTATCATAATAAACCTTGTAATTTTTTTGCATCTTTTTATCCCAGTTAGAAAAGACTGTCCATCTTCTCTATTTTATAGCCCTCTTATAAGACTTTACATTAGATTTAGTTTTATTGCCAGTGTTATCTTATGGTGCTGTAACTATGATCTCCTACCTGTTCTCCTGTGTCAGACGTCATGCGCCTGTGGCATTTTGACATAACTACTTCACGCCACACTCTCCACCTCACATGTTCTTTTAACAGAGCCCCTGCCACACTTCTACAAAGGCACTGCTCCTGTAGCCTGCAGAAACGTGGAGAAAGTCAAGTTCATCCAAGCGCAGTGTTTGACATGTAGACAAAGGTGGTTCAGTCTGTCCTTGGAGGCCATATTCTCTCCCCCATCAGCAGGACGGTTGTTTAGATGCTTTGTTGGAGAAAGGGTGCATATGATTTAGGACTGCAGCGTGTATGGTCAGAGGGACTCATTTATCACATCTGGAGTTTTGCTCGCGAAGGAAAAAAAAAAGGTGTGATACAAAAAGAATATAAAACAGAAAGAAAAGAGGAAATTTCTGGAGGTGGTTTGGACTTATCAACCTGTTTTACCATCAGCAGAGCCACAACTAAGGCTCAGTCCCAGCACAGCAAGTCACTGAAGCAGTTCTTCAGTTATTTTTACAGTTGTTCGGGGGTTTGAGAGGAAAAAAAATTGAGAAGCACAGTAAATGGAAGCAGTGACATGATTCAACACTGTTATCAGCGATTTGTGTGGGTGTACACATATAGCTTCTGTTCGCTGCACATCAGCTCTCTTACATTTAGAATGGTGGCTATTATTTTAGCTGAAATTTCTTGCCCAAGCCTGTGCATGTCCATGAGCAGAAGGAGGTTGGAGGTAGTTTCAGACACCTGAGTCAAATCGATACATGTTTAAGTACAAGAGGAGAAATCAATGTCTTAATTTGTCTGTAAATAGAGAGGATGGAGGAGGAGCATGTTAGGCTTTCTCTGCAATCAGCAACGAGAGCTCCTGGTGTGTGTTTGTGTGTGTGAAACCCTTTTGCATGTGAATGTCCGTGGCTTTTCTTTTTATTGAATAGGCAGTTTGAGTTTAAATGACCAGGATATGAGGCCTGTCTTTCTCTGTTGGGAGGATCAGATCCTTGATGCAGCATTTACTTCAAACTTCGATGTCCACACACACACACACACACTCCAGCAAAACTCTGATGGTACCCCTGCTTAATGTAACAGTTTTTACAGTGTTTTTAAGTTTAATTTTCAATTCACTGCATAATCTTTCATTCATGATCCCCACTGTGTTATTTTTGTGGGGCTTTGAAGCAGCTCTTCGCTCAGTCCTGCGGGCCCCTCAGGCCCGGGTTGCTTCTGCAACTGTTTGTAATGTAGTCATCATCACAGCTTTTTAATTGCCTCTGTGTACAGTGTTTGTGTGGGAGTGCAGGCCGCATGACTCTGCTGTGCATTGATGATTGTGTGTGTTCATAAGGGAATTTTGTTTGAAGAAACTTTGTTATGAGGGTTCACTTGTTACAGTCACCTACCATAGTGTTGTTAATTCATCTTTATCTGAATTACCTTTCAGATTTGTAATTTTATCCTACATTTTTGGTAAAATGTAGATTATGTTCATTTGGGAAATTGGCTCTTTTCTAATGTTTGTATGGTTGCATTTTTGCATCAGCTGGGAACGTTCCTTTCTTAACATTGTCAGATTAAACATTTTGATATTATTGTGTGTTTTTTGCAGGTTTTGTACCGATGTTTGGCAAAAGTGCTACAGCTAGATGCTGCTATTTGGGCCTGAAAATAACCACTATAGCAGCCAAGCCTACAGCCACTGAGGTGTTGTAATCCACTTTGATTTCTACAACAGGTAAGATATTATTTGTTAATCTGAATTACTGTTGTATTTTACCCAAGCCTTTAGCAAATAACCCCAAAATGTTAAATGTCTTTATAAAGTACTTTAGAAAAGGTGACCAGTTTCCTTCACTTCTTGCTCACAGTCTTGACAAGGCTGTTTCACAGCCACCTGCTCTTTCATCATAAAGCTTTTTTAGTTTGCTTGTTTTATAATAATTTTTATTGCACCTTTTATTGACTGACATGTTTGGCCTCTGGTGCTTTATTGCTGCTAAAATTAAATTTGAGATAAGCTTTAGATGTGCTGTGGCAACCTTAATGGAGAATGCCTGTTTATAAAGTTGCAGGTCAACAATCTAATTTCCTTTTTGCTGTCATTATAATTCTAACCCCATATGTCATGTTTAAGGGTTTTTTCCCCAGTAATAATTATTATTCACTGTGACTAGTTTTAGCTGAAGTCTTTGGACTTTTGACAGTGTCTATTGTTGGATCACCCTCAGACTGAGTGTCACGGACTATTATCTTGAATTTGTAGATAATTAAAAATGATCTGAACCCATTGAACTCCCAAGCAGCAGGTGTTGAAGGGACATGAGAGATGTCTGTTTGGATGTGAGGGTCGTTTAATCAGAACTAGCAACTTCTCTGCCTTGATAAACTGTGTTTTATTCACACACACTTGCACTGATAAAAAAAAATCTTCATTATTGGTTTGTTTTTTTCATTGAGTGAAACAGTTTCTTTTTATGTTTGCCCTTTAACTCATTATTATAATGGTCATGGAGACTGCAAATCATGTCATACATCACTCGTCAGTATAAATAATGGAGTGTATAATAACTTAATCATGATTGCATGGTAGGGCAGTTAATTGCTCTTGTTTATTAATTCAGAAGCATTCGTTTAAATAATTTAATTGCACAGACAATCAATTAAAATGTTAAGAGAAGACAGTCCAGAATCCAGCTAATTACTGCTAACAAATGATGCACATTTCATCTTTCTCTCAAAAAAAAACCAAACAAAAAAAACTACATGGCTGACATTTTTATGTTGACAAAAGAATTTCCCAGCAACCTTGTTATATTTATCACACATTTGTCTACATTTTCTCAGCAGGTGGCTCCATAAATCTGAACTAATGACTGACAAAAATGGTGAAACAGCAGGATGGGGGGAGCGTACAGCAGGGAAAAAAAAGGACGGAGAGGCCATAGCGCTCAACCTCCTTGTCCTTGTGCGGAAATTTAATGGAGTCATAAATACATGAAGATGTCCTCTGATTCACAATTGTGGCGGCGCACTGCTTCAGGGTTGTCATACATCCATGCAAACAGACAGGCCAGGTAGACTGGAGCAGAGATCTACGAGGAGGCAAGGCGGGGCAACAATATCTCAGAGAGAATGGCTGATGGGTTTCTTCACTGTATTGTGAAGACCTGAATATAATCTCTAGACATGTTAATTCAAATGTACATCTTTATGTGCAGTGTGTAAGTGTACAGTGACCAGTGAATCCAACCAAGTGTGGATAAATTTACTCTGAATATCCCCCTTTTAGTTCTACATTTAAAATCTTGTAGACAAAGCTGCCATACTGAAAGCATCTAAGGATGAGGTTATTTCTTCTAACCTCCTCTGAGTTTTCTCTATAACCTCCTCTGCTTTCTGACAAACAGTCAGAAAATAATAAAAATAATGGAGAGGAAGCTGAAGATTCACGACGCCGACTCAAGCTGCATGCAATGAGAATAGTCATTCATGAAAATTGCATTAGGCGTTTAAATTTAATGTCTTGACATAAAAAAAAGTTGAATATTTATTTTTCTCCTCTTTTAAAATTTAGACCTTTATTTATCAAGCATGGGAGACATTTTAGATTTAAAAATGATTTTTTATCTAGTCAGAATAGACAGTTACAGCACAAATGGACACATGCAGACACCACATGAAAGCAATAATTATTATAACAGCAAGCATTGCAACTTAAAAAGGCATTGGATTATTAAGTTATTGCAGTAATCCATATAAACAATGGTAGTTCAACATAATCAAAACAATTACATCCAAATGTTTTGCTTCTAAATGTTTAACACTTGCTGAAATGCATCCAGTTTTCCCAAACGCAGTATGAGCTTTTAGTATAGTCAACAACAAATGTTCAACAAAACAACCTCCACCTTTTTTGTTTTTTATTTTTGAGAATGTAGCTTTGTAGATAAGAAAAGCTTTTTCAATGTCTTTGGAGTCTTTAGAAGGACAAAAACCATCAACGATGATAATAAAGATTGCAGAGTTGAACTAGAGAAGTTGCATTTCCTGCGAAAATGCAGTGTGAATGCTTTTTTTGCTGAATGATTTTGCTGAAAGCGGCTGAAGATATGCTGAACAGCTGAAGTTTAATGAAGATGCAAAAAGTGGAACAGAAGCTGATTTGTAGAAGATTT
>NC_051441.1:11762410-11794434 GCF_001649575.2 Kryptolebias marmoratus | reverse complement strand
GGTTGAAATAGCTGAAAAATTGTGGAAGGAGATAGGTGCCGAAAAACGTACGGAATAGTGAAAGAAGAATAGATAATAGATAATAAAGAGAAACAGGAAAACAATGGTGTGAATGCTTAAAAGCATTCACACAATAATAATAGATAATAAAGAGAAACAGGAAAACAATGGTGTGAATGCTTAAAAGCATTCACACAATTAGTCTTCCAGAGTAGACCATCATGTAGGCGCTGCAAAGAGGCATGCCTATGGTCAAGCACATACATATTCTACTGAACTTCATTAAGTCATAAGAAAACCTGCGTTGTGAACCTGCACTGGTTTGATAAGAGTCTGGGTATGTTAACATCTGTTATAATATTGTTAGGAAATAAAAAAATCGATAACAGCTGTTTGTAAATTACTTTATAAAGTCTGGCGGTGGCTGAAGGATGAGGAAACTTACACAGAAACAAAAGTGTTAAATTTTAAAAAGAATATAGATATATAGATATATATATTTTTTGTAGATGCTAACAAAAAAGTTAGCACCAGCATGTCGTTTTTGAGAAAGACACTTGCTTGTCTGGCCTTTGGCCTCGCCTGGATGGAGACTTTTGCCTCCTTCCTCACACTCCGTGCTCCCTGACTGATGCCACGACTGATAAGGTATTAATAACTCTTTGACAGAACATCACTTCAAAAACAGCTAGACTATCCCCTTAGGATATTTGGGAAAGTTTTAGGCTTCTCATAAGAGTGCTGCTCCGGTTGAACCAGTGTTTGCTCTCCCATGTGTGATTACTAATAACAAGCATGAAAATATTTGCTGGGTCTTTGCCAAGCTGCGGCAGACGTCTGGAGCCAGCTGCCGTTGTGCAGGATATGACTGCTTAGGTTGACAGATGGGCTCTGTCCCTCCATCTTTACTTCTCTTTGATCTTTGCTGTCTGCGGCTGTCAGTCTGCTCCACCTCCAGCTGTTGCCGGCAGGGTGAATGCCAGACGATGCGAGTCGGTTTGCGGAGATGCCAGCTGCCGGGATGTCCATAAAAAAGTGTCCCGAAAGCTCGCGTCCGTGTGTCTCGTGTCTGTGCACGTGTTCGTGTGCGGGTGTTCTTTTGTCTTTCTGTTAGCAAAATATCTCATGAAAAACTGGATGCATTTAATGAAACTCTCAGGTTATCAGTGGATGAACAGCTACAACTGCCTAACTTTGGGAGTCATCAGTCAACCAATCAACCTCAGCTAACACAAAAATGGATATAACAGTCTATCTTAGAGGTATGGAGCTAAAGCCTGGTGTGGTAGTAGCTAAGAGTCATTCCAAACATGCAAATTGGACACTACCAGATCACACTAGATCCTCATAAAACTTTACCATGCATTTTGGCAAGCACTAGTCTTCCTCCAAAGAATGCTAGTGTTTTAGTTTAGCTTTTGAAATGCTCCATAAACCAGTGACCTTTCGCTGTAACACACACTGAATCCTTAATTTCCACAAAGGCTCTTTAGAAATGAGCAGATTATGCCACAAAAATAACCCTTTTGTGTTAAAAGGTTAGGCAACAGTTTGCAAAACATCAGAACTGTTGTCTGACAGCCTGAGGGTCTTAGTTATAATCTTGGTTGTGGAAATGTTGAGCTACTATAATGTCAAAATCGCAATAACATGATTTAATATTAAGCTTCATATCAGTGCTGTTGTGTCACAATGTACATAGGTAATGAAACAGAAAAGAAGGACTCAATTAGAGAAACTACAATCATTGTTTCCACCACTATTTTGCATTTGACTTCAAATTGAGTAAATTTGACCCGAGATTCTAACATGACCAGAAGATAAGCTAGCTGCACGCTCCAGCTGATGGAAAACTACTGAAAGCACAATCAGACTGTCGGAACTGTACGTTTCATGACAAGTCTTTGCTTGTTTATTTAATGTTGCTTCTCTAGGTTCCTGACAGATGCGTTAAAAACACATGACAGTCTGAGGCAGCAGGGACTCCCCATCCGAGGCTGAATGATGTAACAGGGTCATCCATAGCACCAACATGCTCTCTGGTATAACACACACACGGACGTTGAATTTAAAAAATCTGCAGCTGATGTTGGGATTTGCTTCAAAAGTCTTGTGCCAGTTTGTGCATCCAGTACGGAGTAACTAAAATCAAATGGATGCAGAGAAAGTTAGCATGCAAAACTACAAATTGAATGAAATGTTCAAAAGTGCCCTGAAATTCCAACATCAGTTTTGCAACAAGCTAAGAAAAAATGCCTACATTTTGATGTATGAACTGTATAAGAAGTGTTAAAAAAAAACAAGATCAAAAGAAATAAAGCTGCTCCTAGTGGCCAATTAGGGTCACCATGGCAACCACACACCTGTTTCTGTCACTCCTTGACAGCAAACTTGAAAGAGACAGACAGAAACAGACTGAAAAGTAAGCCTTAAACAGACAGCTGCTGAGTGAAAACTACACGTCGGATCCTAAAACTTCTTTAACTGTCAGCAACAGAAAACTCTGTTGGTCACACATATGAAGCTTTATGTTTCTGCAGTGGTTTATTTAGGAGATAAGACAATTTAAAACTTTTTGAGCTAATATAAAACTGATGTTTTTGGACGTTTGGTTGTGCGCCATCTGTATTCTGAGGGGATTTGTAAAAATAAACAAAAGTCCAATAGCAGTGATAGAGACACTGGGCAAAAGAAGACAAAAAATCTGTTTTGATGTTCAATCTGTAGATGTTGTGGTAATGAAAATAGTTTGTTTGCTGCATGTTTTGATGTTTAATTTGCACAATTTTTTTAACCCGGAAACTGAACTTCATTACTTATGCATCGGCACCCTTAATAACGGAGTTTCGGGTCAGGGGTGTAGGTGCTGATAAGCTTTCTGGATGTTTGATGCTGAATCAGAAGCTTTTCTCTCCAAAATGAACACAACCCTTCAAGTCTGCCTGGATCTTTAATTCGACTTGTTTTGCCACTTTGTTTCCCCCGTCATGTTTGTGTTTTCAGTTGGTATTTTTCTGTCTCCATTATCTTGGATTCTCCTTTTCTTTCTTCTCTCCCGGCTAATCCTCGTGTACCTCTGAGACTCCACTGCCCGCCTTTCTTCAGTTCAGGCTTAAGGCAGCTGTAATGCATAAAAATCTGTTGTCTTGACTCACACAAAAGTGAAAAGAAGAAAAGGGGGGGAAAAAAGTTGATTGAGTGGAGCAAAAACAAGTTTTTCATAACCTTTTATTGACAAAGGAAACAACTTAGTGGATCGAAACATAACAAGCAAACACAAAACAACTAATGAGCTGCTTGTGTGATTTTTAATGAAACAGACCTTTAAATTTGTAGAACTGGATATTGACACTGACCAGCGTGAACAAACAGAGCCTTTGACCAGACTACTGGCCAGGTGGAACTGATTTGATTGGCCTTTGGCTCCCAGCAGCCTCTCACCTGCCAGAGGTCGATGAATCTCTGACTTCTGGAGGCTCGGAGACGTTGGGCTCTTACAGAAATCTCTCGTGAGCTGCGATCTACCAGAACCCTCTGAGAGGTAAATGCTTTCAAAGCTGTGACCTGTCCCCTCTGACATCCCAGCAGATACCTTATGCTGTCACCAATGCGCTTATGAATATGCAACACCGGCTTTCTCTTTGTCCTGTCGGAGAGCGAGAAGCGTTCCACCGGCTGTTCTTTACTGCAGACTGAAAAAAAAAAAGAGTGCCATATGCTTTGAAATGTCAGTTCCCATATATTTTTTTCTTTTCTTTTTAAAAAGCTGGGTCTTTAACAGTGTCAGTCTGAACTTTTTGAAAACCACTGCTGCTCATGCAAGATCATCACAGTGCTTCTGCTTTACTCCTGAGAGATAAAAGCCATATTTACTAAACTCTTCATTCTCGCCAAGCATCATAAACTCATCTGTGTGACATTCATATAATGGCCTTAGATTGTTATAAAATGTGTTAGTTTTATTCCTAAAATGGGACAAATTGAGTTAAAAGACGAACTGTAAAAATGACAGACCTAACACAGCTGGGAGATTATATTTTATGATGGTTTGACAGTTTTTTAGACAAATTTAATGCTGAACTCTGTTTTTCTGTAATTTAGGGTGTCAGTTGTTTTGAATGTATATTAACTATTCAAAGTGGTTTCAGCAGCTGGAACTAAATGGTGTAAAACATTAAAGAAGCTTTTTACTATAAATGGTTCATGACAAATACAAATACACCTGTTTCAAATTGATTAAATTCAACAAATCTGTGTGAGATTGTCTTTGATGTGTTTCACTCCAAACTCGATGAATTTCTTTGTGAAGAAGAAAACTCCCTCTGGCCAGCTTCTGGGAGAGCGTTTGTAGACAGATTAGGATAGTTTAACCCTTTCTCCTGTCTCCTATCCCCTTCTGTTCTTTTCTTTGATTTTCTGTTTTGCTTTGCTGTTTTCTGCATCCAACAAATTATTTTGATTTTCTCCCATTTCTCTGATTTGCTTTCCTTTTTGTAGCCTCTCTCTGCTATTACTTCCCTTCAATTAAAAATTTTATAAAAATGTCTTAATTTTTTAAACTGTTTGATAAATACAAGCTAAAATTATTCAGATCTTACTGTTTTATAGCCACCAATCTAGTTTTAGATCCAACAGGCTCCTTTTTTGTGTCTTGAATCAACATTTTAATTGCAAAACAAACTTGAATTGAATAATTTTGATAATTATTCAATTATCAAAATTATTCTATTCTATTCTTCATTTTACTATGACAATGGTCATAGTAAAATGAAGCAACTTCGCATATGTGTAGTTTGTAAATATTCAATAGAAAATATTTTGTATGACACAATTTTTATTGTTTTTCCCTCCAGTTTTATACATACAGTTAACAAACACAATAAACACCTAATTTCAAAAATCCCATTATGCCTTTTTTTTTTCTTAATTGCTCTGACATTTCAAAACACACTCAGTGTTGATTGATAGAATATATTCCGTACACTAAATATATTTTTGTGCATTGTTTGAATCATTTAAAAAACCCCAGTGAGACTCTGATGCTGATTAATCTAAAAAAAGACAAAACCCACAGGCAGTTTCACACACCGCCTGTCAGCCTCTTTAAAGTGTGTGTGTGTGTGTGTTGTTCTGTTTGGAGGTACGTTATTTTTCCTCATCACAGTTAAGTGTGACACAGGACAAGCTCGTAGTCTGTCATTTCCCCACTCCTTGAGGCCAGGTCAGACACCGGCCGACGGAGGCACAGATGATGAAAGAGGACGGAAAATAAACTGAAGGGAAAATGCTCAGAGACCAGTCAGACCCCCAGCGAGTGTTGATATATTAGCCTAACCTTCACACTCTCTGTCTCTCTGCTTTGCTCTCATTATTCTGCTCAGACCGGTGCGCCAAGAAGTAATATGGTTAGTTTCATTTTCCACAACAATTTTAATCCATCTGTTGATTAAAAAAGGCCACTTCATTAGATTACCAATTTCATAAATGCATATCTTTGTAGAACAATGAAATAATTTGTGTGCAAGAACCAGACACTTTTAAATTAAATATAGATAGTTGAAATCTATCTTTGAACGACCTCAGGCAGGGGTGGCCAATCCTGGTCCTCGAGGGCCACTATCCTCCATGTTTTACTTGTTTCTCTGCTCCAACACACCTGATTTGAATCAGTGGGTGATTAACAGGCTTCCACAGAACATGAAGAGGTCATTTAACCACTGAACCAGGTGTGTCGGAGCAGAGAAACATGTGAAAAATGCAGGATAGTGGCCCTCAAGGACCAGGATTGGCCACCCCTCATTTAGAGAAACTGAGTTTAATTCTGACTGGCTAGTCCATAGATAAGGTTTGCTATGCGACCTAAAGCCAGCAAGTTATGGGGCTGTGTTAATCAGGCAGAATATATTTAAAAACAAAAACATGCATTATTGCAAAATTGTATTCTATTTGCTCAAAACAAGACAGTTTAGTGACCAAAACGTACACAATAACTGATGAGTATTACAAAAAGAGCATGTGCAACAGTGTCTAGTATTATGACATTTAAGAGGATTGAAACATAAAAGGCTACAATCTCAATAATAATGCAAAACACCTTAAAGGGAATACTGAGGTTTCAGCTTAATCACTATAAGCACAGTCGGACCTGAAACACACAACCATAATATTATCCAGGGCCCTTGGGAAATGAAAGCTGACTGGGAACACCAAGATAGATACTGCAAATTAATTACCAGTTAAAATACACACACACACAGACAGATAGACAATCCCACTCACTTGGTTCTACTCATAAAAAGGCACGCTTCAGGAACACTGGAAACTGAAAAACAACAACAACCGAGCAAGAAGTTCTCCCACAGGCCCAGCAACCACAGATCATCAAGAAAAAACATTCTAAGACAAAGTCACAAAGGAGCTAAAGTAATATTATAACTTAAGAGCTGCAGTAGCAAAACTATTGCGCCTCCAGAATGACCATTGCTCCCTGTCATCACTCAAAGAAGTGTTGGGGAGAGGGGGAGAGGGGATGGGGGCGATTGATGGAAGAGACCAACGTTTAACTTTCACTCCAGCAGTATTATAGGTGGGATCTGGTGACATATCACATCAGTTTGTGCTAGTGAGCGGAAAATGGGAAAAACCAACAACCATTAAAGAGTTTGAAGCTTTTTTTGCTTATTAAAAAAGGGACAAAGACGATTTTATACAAACCGATTTGGAGGTCAACAGTTTCTAAAAGAACAATAAATTGCTGCATGTATATCTGCTCAAAACTGGTCACCTGGATCAAAAGCAAAGGTTTGCTTTAATTTATAAATCACATACAGCCAATATTACACTGTAATTACATGAACAAATCATTTATTTTTAGCAACACAGATTTATTGATAAATGATCATTTTCTGCACTTCTCCTCCACATCTACATGACATTTTTTGGTCAGAAAAACTCCTTTTTTGTGTCTCCATGTACACTTCAAACCTTTCCAAACAGGATGATGTAGCAGCTTGTTTTGTGCATGCCCACTGTTACTTTATGTGGAAGAAACCACAACAACAATGGAGCCATTTTTACGTTTTTTTTACAGGTCTTGCTGGTTTTGTCCTGACTCTTTAGCCAATGAACTTTGACTGTTTGCTGCAGTAGTTTTGGAAAAATGTTTAGCCATGCTCCGAATGTTCTTCCTTTGTATTTTCATGAGTTCGTAATGTTGATGTTATCGCTACTATTTGGCATAGTATTGGTATTTCAGCATTTTTGTTAAAATTTATGCCTATTATCTGGATGAACATAGAGAAAAATATCCTAAAAAAATATCCAAAGCAGTAAAACTGAGGCCTTAACAGGGTTCAGTTTAGATTTTTTTTATATCCTGTGTGAAAATCTGTTGAGGTTTTAAGTCATATGGAAAATTCTTACAGGATCACAAACTTCAAAGCGCTTCACCACATTATTATGTGTGCTCACATTTTGGCTCCGCAAGGGTTTGGTGGATCCAGTAGGAGAGAAGGAAGACAGACAGGTTATGAGACAGACACGAAAAGATAAACAACAAGGTGAAAATGCAGGCAAACAAAAATAACTTTTTTTTTTCTGTTACATAATCAGTCTTACTGTCATTCTGTCATTCCATCAATAGATTTCACACCTCTCCTGTTTATTTATATGTTTTCCTGTCATGGATTCAGGCTGATTTTGGCTTAGAGAGAGGAATTACAGGGACTGAATGTAAACAAATAACACAAAAACGCAGCCAAAAAGACACTTTTGCACATGCACGCAGACACACGAACACACTCACACACACTACATGAATAAGATATTAAGTGATTGCTGCTGAGTGATTACTCCAGGAAGTCTTCACTCTTCTGGAAGTGAAGTGTATTGCTTGACTTTAATTAACAAAAAGCTGATAAGGTATTATTAAATGGCTAAGTGTGTAGATGTGTGTGTGTGTGTGTGTGAGTGTGCTGTCGGATAATAAATTCCTGTCATTTATCCAGTGATATTTATCTAATGGAGATCAGACATTTAGCCTAAAGGACCTAAACAAATTCAATCTGTTTAAAAGGTTTGAACCTTAAATGCACATGGCTGTCTTCTTACATGTTCATGCTTTACACTGTCATCAATTCTGCATTATATCATTATTTATACATAAAATTCTGTCTTTATGCAGCAGCAGGCTGTAGCACTTCCAGCGCAGCCTGGCGAACCTCAGGCAGGAACATCATAAACCTTAATAACAGTGTAATACGAAACTGTCAGTGGTATAAAGACAAATTAGTGACGATAAATTAGATGATGATAAATTAGTGTTTGCATTAACACATTAAAACATTATTCATGCTTTTCAAGTTCCAGGTTTGGTTCAACTCAGTTTAATTCAAAACATGATGAGCAAGAAAAGTAGAGTTGATTGTCAGGAATTAATGTGCTGTGTTCTGGTTATCATAAAAATCTTCGTTCTTATTTAAAAAATCATATACTTTGTATCCGATGACACTAATAATTTGTTTTTTTTATCAGCTGCATAGGTAATAGTTAAATTCTGAAACTTTTACAGGCAAGTTTGGAAACGTAAGAATAGTTTTACTCTAAGACGTCAGTAGAGTCTGAGATGATCTGGAAATGAGTAACTGCAGAAACTTCCTCACAAAACTTAAACCTTTCAACTACATAAGAGCCAAGGGAGGATTCTGGAGGATTTGAGAGCGACAAATTCACCCAAGGGACTCAAGGAGTTCTGTGAGAGTTCTAAAGCCTACATCTGGACCGGGCTTGGACGGGTCCCAGATCTCAGACGGGGTGACAGGTCTGTCGGTGAGCCAACTGAGACAGGTTGTTGTGGTGACCTGGAGTGGGGATTAGGGAGATGTCAGACTCTTACAAGGACGGAAAGGACAGCCAAGTGTCAGCAAGTGAAACCAGCTCTGTCTAGTTCCCTCCCGTCCATTTTGTCTTGTTGTGCATCCGTGTCTTTGTCCAAACTTCAGCTCCTGGAATTCAGATTTCCTCCTTTGATTTGATGAGAGGAACACATCTGAACTTTCTATTTATCCTGCATGGGGGGGAGAAATCCAACAGCTCCAGTGAATTTTCTCAGCCAACAAGCTGCGGTATTGTGGTAAAATGAATAAAAGAAAACATTTTCATGAATTATTTTATCTTCTCTCTTTTTTGGGAGTTTGGAATTGACAGAAACAGAACATCAATGAGCATTTTTAAAGCTGCGTGTTTGTTGATGTGTGCATCAGCTGTCTATGATAGAATCTCATCTGTTTTTCTAGCAAGAAACACAAAGGCAGGGGATTCCTGTTAACGGCAATAAAAGTGATTAAAAAAGACAAGGGTGGTACAGAGGCACTTTGGAGCAGCTGCCAACCTCCCAAAAAGCTGTAATTACTTTTCCCTTCATCTTTCCCTTTCTCACCCTCTCCCAGAGTCTGATTACTTACCTAGGAGAAAATCTAATTGACACAGCAAATTGGCAAATACTCTGAGAACTTCAGCACCGAGCCAGTCGATCCTGACTAGATAATTGGGAGAAATATAGCTCTGCACCTTCCCAGGTCTTTGTGGGAGGGTTTAGAAGGGGATGTGGTATCTGTCTTTTCAGGCTGGTGATTAGAATCAAATAGAGTTTGTAATTACAGATCGGAGCACCACTGGGAAGGCTAAAGACCAAGAGAAAAAACAAGGTGAGGCGTTATTAGAAAAGAGTTTTCTACTTTCTTTGTTAAAGTGCACATAGGGTTTATGTTGGAGCTGCTTTATAAAGTAGCTTCTGTTGTGTTTTGTTCTTTCCTCTTATCCTGGCAGCTGGGCTGGGCGGTAGTGAGAGGTGGGAGGTTTTCTTTTAGCGATAAGGTCTGTCAATTTAACTTAAGGTTTTGCAGGTAGTTGACTTTTAAATCAATAGGAGTGTGTTTACTCTTTTGGGAACATCTCATGATTGTTGATTAACTCTGATGAAGTTTTGTTAAAGTAAACTTTCGAGATTTCAAGGTGAGTTTGGTTTCATTATTAAAACTTGAGACTGACTGGTTGGTCGGTGGATTAATTAAGACGATTTTTGCCATTTCTAAAACTCATCTGCCACACCTGAAAATAATAAACCAATTAAAAGACACATTCATGTTGTTACAGTTGACTCAGAGCTTTGGTCAATGCACTTCTTGAAACAATCAAGGTGCTTTTTGTGTTCGAGATGCTTTTCCTTTTTTTCTTTTTGTTCATTTTTCAGAATTTGTTTTATCTTGTCACAAAAAAACAAACCAACATTGAGATGGAGGGCCCAAATGCAGAAACAAGGCAGGACAATCTAAAACAGGAACTTTAATGACAGACAACACTGCTAGGCAGAGAATCCAGAGAACAATAAAAACCAAAAAAAAGACAAAGAACACAAGAATTCTAAAACCACCAAGAGTAAAAACAAGGACCCTTTATACAAACACTGAAAACCAACAGGATAGTACGTAGGTGTGTCGAAAAGGAAGGAAAATCAAGTGAAATGTACAAAAACAAGGGTTGTATAAGAAACAGGAAGTCACTAGAACAGAAAAGCTGAAATAGGAGAGATGCAATCAAGTTAGCAGCGTAGAAACAATGCATCATATTTAAAAACTTTTAACTTGAGTTTCATAAAAATGTGTCACTGTTTTAAACCACTCAAAAAAAAGGGTTAAAATCAGATACATGATATATTTCTCTATTCCACACTAACTGCTTTGTGCAGCGCCGCTTTGCCCAACTCCTGTTAACCTGCTGCAACAAATTAAATTGCATCAGACAGTTTTTCAACATCGAAGCTCACTTTGTGTGCCAACTGAATCAGATTGTCAATTAATTTGTTTGATGGAAAAGCAGTGAGAGGGCCAAGTTCTGATTATAGCTGATTCACTTTGATATATAAATGTTGTGTTTATTCTGTTTGATGTAGGTCGAGAGGATTTCAGTGAATAAAATGACAAACTGTAATTTGTAAAATTCTATATATTTTAATAATTTGTGAACATGATGGTGAATATGTAAAGCAGTGGTCTTTAATTAAAATCCAGTGAGGTCTGTCTAAAGAAATTGTTCTTTAGTAAAGGTCCAGAATATCTAGATTTAAATCTGTGGGTTGGCAGCTTCTCCCTGCAGAGAGAAGTGGAGGGAAACCGCAGTCCAGACATGGGAATTACTGTAAATTAGAGAAAAGCTGTGCCACCTAAATTGAATTATACACTATATATATGTGTGTGTGTGTGTGTGTGTATAGGTCCAGATCTGGACTGCAGTCCACCATTTGAGGACCCCTAAAGTAAAGAGATTTGTCTTTTTGTTTTTAGCTGAGTTTCAAGCGAGCCTCAGGCAGCACTGTTTTCTTAATATAGTACAGATATTTGGGAATTTAACTTTGAGCGGTCATGTGGAATGTGAATATTTGCAATATTTAATATCTCCTCAACACTTGAGTTTATCTTTCTCAAGTTGACTTATACAAAATATGAGGCAAGATGAACTTCAACTCCAAGCATTTTGTTATTTTAAGGGATATTTAAATCCTGTTCAGGGTCTCAGGGAGCTGGTGCGTATCTCCAGCGGTCATTCGGTGAAAGGCGAGTTACACTCCTGGACAGGTTGCCAGTCCATCACAGGGCCAACAGAGAGACCAACGAGACAGACAACCAATCACACTCACATCAATATAGAGCAGCCATTTAACCCAACATACATGTAATTGGTGTGTGGTAGAAAACAAGAGTACCTGAAGAAAACCCATGTGTGCAAAGGAAGAACATGCAAACTCCACACAGAAAGGTCCAAAGAATGAGAGTGAAGCTTTCTTTCTTGCAGCAATTTTTAAATCTATTGTTTGTTAATTAAACCTTCACAAAGTTGCATTAGAATAAAGAGAGTAAAATCAACAAAGTACTCCCTTTAAAATGTATTTCAGCTAACCCCTCTGTATATAGTCATTGTAACTCGGACAGTTACTGTACTTCAGTGATTGTCAAAGTTTGAGGCTCAGCTTTTAAAGGGCGTGATCACAAAAGGGGTGATCGTAAAGTGTTGAAAACTGCACTAATGTTTCGAGTTGGAATGTTGTGCCTCACTTGTTATTTTGTTTTGCACAATAAACAAAGTGTGACTCTGTGGTGATCAGGGGTCCACTCCTCACAGGTCTGTTGGATCTTGATCCCACTATGCAGTTAGAAATCCAAATGCTGCCTAAAAAGGTTCGCTGGCTTTGTTGCTCCAGGCATGGTTCCTTGAACTGTGCCTTCAAAGGTACTAACAAAAAGTACAGAATTATATCATAGTTCAAGGTATCAAGCAGTGAGAGAGGAAATTATCTTTGAAATGGAGGAAAAGTGAAAGCTGGCTGGGATCAGGGATGACCTGTCAGAGTAATAATACTTAAAGTGGGCCTATGCTGCTCTCCCTGCTGGATCTGAAGAAGATTTCTATTGTTTTTGAACTTTTTTTCTTTGGACATTGCACTGCTGAATGTTACTTATCTTTACTGCCATGGCTATGAAGAAGCAAGTAGGAGTTTCATTGTACTATATAGACCGTATCTTTTACATAGGACATAATGACACGTGCACTCTAAATCATCTAGTAAATGCACCAACTGATACACGGCTTGAAATGGTGTGCCATTTCAAGCTTTCAAAGTATTACGTTTACCAGAGTGAAAATGGTGTGGACTCATTAAGAGACGTGGACAGTTTGAGGACTACTTCTGTACCTCAGTTCTTAGGCTGCTGGGGTAACCGATAAAGTAACTTTCATCAGGAAAGCTACAATCAGTACCAACAAACATAAAAAAAGGATCATTGCAAGATGGCATCCTGCTTTGTGGCCACACAATAAGTCCTGCTAGAGTACTTGACCTCTGGTTGCTCCCTCTTTCCTTGTTTCTGCACAGCAGAGCTTTAAGGGTGGGGTCAGCCACGTTAATGCTGAGGTCCCATGCCCTCCCCTCCTGCTCTCTCCAGCATGTGGCAGAGCGCTCCTTAAGGCAGCCTGGCCAGCAGTGACCCCGCTGACAGAGAGAGGGAGAGGAAGGGAGACTGAAAAATAAGAGTAAGGATAAATGTGTGTGTGTGGGCAGGGGTGTTGGGCAGACCTGGATGCAGGGAGAGTGGCTTGAAATGTGAGAAAAAAAAGAAGGCTGCAGAGAGAAATAGAGAGAAAGCAGCGCATGAGGGACAGAAAGTGAAAATGAGATAGAGATGGAATAAGATGAGAGCAGAAAGAAAAGCTATAAAGAAAAGTGACAGAGAGAGAAATGTGTGATAAAATCTACAGAGACAAAGGAGAAAAAAAAAGGAGATGAAGAGAGGAGTGAAGCTGAGACGGACAGTGGCTGTGACTGCTGCAGCCCTAAAGGCCATCGCAGACCAGTCCTCCAAATGTCAGGACCCCACAGGGATCCAGCCAGACCCCCAGGGACCTCCAGTAAAGCAGATAACTTTTGACATTGGAGAGCTGACCGAACACTTGTCAACACATAGATGCATACTTGCTTGTCTCATTTCAGAACGGAGACTCGTGTTGCCAAGCTTAATTTTTCTGCTCTGATCTGCATAGTTCACAACGTCTTTATACTGTCTCCATATAGGAACGAGTTTCCTTCTAAAACTAATTCCCCTGGACTTGGAGGACTGTGACTCACCAGACTTAAACAGGCTCAAACTCGGATGATAGAGGGTGATACCAGAATGGCCTCATTCTTTCAGTCTCTTAATAATGCAGAGTTGAAATGAAAAACTGTCCAGTCAAGTGAGCTGTCAAGGAGCATGTGAAAGAAAAAGTGAGAAGAGAAAAGGGGAGAGATGCACGGCCGGGGACAGAAAAGCACAACAACAAAAGAAAATGTGAGCAAACTGCTGCCTCGCTGCTCAGAGGCAAAAATTAGAGCCAAAGGGAGGGAGGAGGGGAAAAAGTAGGCAAGCGGGAAAGAGCAGTCTGATTAATTGAGACAGAGTCAACTGACCGCAAGTCATTAAGCTGCCACTGGGCTGAGCGCCAGTCACTATTCATTCTCCTCACCAGCAGTCTCAGCCCCTCCGCTCTGAGCCCTGGATCATCCCTGCGTCACCTCCCTGCCACTTTCACACACTCACCAACACACGGGTGGAACTTCCCTTCAAACAGGACGCTGCTCCCAAAAAGAGCTTTTGTCTTCATTAAGGCGTCCGCTTGGAGGGATGTCATTTAAAACGACTGCTCTTGAGTTTGAGATGACAGGTGGTGAATGTTTCCTCTCACAAAGACAAAAGCGACGTGTTTCTATGAGACTGAAGATATGTGAGGATGACGATGTAGGCTTGTTTCTTGCATAGCTAATTGAATGATGCTGGTTGGTTTGTGATATTTAAGTGTTTTAGTTTGAAACTTGTGTCTTTATGTAGACTCTTCATGTCATTCACATTATAATTTATGTTATCACTTATTTTTCTGTGTTCTGTTGGCCACTAAGTTTTTAATAACAGCCTTTCGTGGTGGTGGGGAATCACATATTTGTCTGTGTCTGTGTGTTTGACTGTGTGTTTGCAAAAATATCACAAAAACAGTGAATGGATTTTAATAAAACTCACAGAAAATAATCACTGGATGCACATCTACAACTGATTAACTTTTGGAGTCAACCCAATTCAAGATGGCTGCCATAGCTAACTGTTTTTAGCAAACACACAAATGGCTTGAGTTTTGTTAATTTTACAGATTTTGAGCTAATATTTGGTGTGGTAGTAGTTAAGGACTCGTCCCTAACCATACTCTTGAGTACTTTCACTTTTTTAAAGAAATGAGCGTATACTGTACTTCTGCAAGATATACACAAAATCTTTATATTATTGCAAACAGTAACAATTATGGTAAATGGACTGTACTTATATTGCACCTTTCTAGCTAATCAGGCCACTCAATGCGCTTTGCAACACAATGTGCCCTCATTTACCCATCCACACACACATTCATACAGCACTCCACCTGAATAAATCATTATAGAGAGTAATCAGAGCTTTAGATCCCATTCATACACCGATGGGGCATATTGGAGGCAAGGAGGGGTTCAGTGTTTTGCCCAGGGACACTTCGACACTTGACTGCTGCCAGGAATCAAACCTCCAGCTCTCTCATTGGAAGATGACCGCTCTAACCACTGAGCCACAGCCGCCCATATAGCTCAAATAAATACATTTAAATAATAATAATATTAATAAAATCAAATCAGATTTTATTATTTTAAGTCAGTCTCACGTTTGCACATGTGAAACCTGTAATATTATTGCAGAGGCTGTTTTGCTCACCTGATGGTGGTTAGCAATCAGCACACCTGCTCTTCATTTAGTGATTATTTCCCTTCAGTGTCTTGGTTTCGTTTACTCAGCTCCAGATCCTTGTCATGCTCAATTTATATGTCAATTAAGTTAGTTTAGTCTAGTTATGGTATGACTGCACCTGTAATCACTGAAAAAACAAAAAGCAACGTATACAGAACAGCTCCAAAAAACGATGTGCAGAATTAATTGAAAAATAAGTAAATAAATATATAAATGGAGTTGTTCTTTTAGCTGATCCCTTCTTTAGGAGTTGCCACAGAGAGCAAACCTGCTCTAAAGACAGACAGGGTGTCCGGTGTAAAGCAATTGATGCCCTTTCATACAACCTGGGCTCAAACCCGCAGCCTGAGGATTACAAAACCGAGGCACTGACCACCAAGCTACCACAGCCCAAAACATATATATGAAGAAATGACAAATAAAATACTAATAAAGTCAAATAAGTTGTGTACAGGAGTGAGATGAGCTGAATGTGATGAAAACGTTGCACATTAGAGCACTGAGTAGATTGATTTCAATGACCAAGTTGGTATTGTTTAAATGAGCACCATTTTGTTTTTTTACCGCTGTGTTTGTGTGGTCATCCTACAGTCAGAACTGGGGGGTGGGGAATCACCAGTGATGTAATGTTCAGTGACGGCTCCAGAAGGTATGAGTGAATGTTGTGCTGACAGAAAAATGTAGCACTGATTTCCACCGTTAACTTCAAAAATGGATATAAAAAATGCATCAACTCTAAAGAATAGCCCTTAAAAACATCAAGTGGATACAACAAAAAAATACCACTGCATTTTGATTATTTTATCAACAGCCTGCTGGCTAAATTGTTCCTTTAATGTATCTGTTAATGATGCGCAAATATACATTTCTCTGAGAAGCTTCCAGTAACCTTTAAAAGAAAACTTTGCTTAGATACCTAAAGGCGCTTTCTAAAAATGTAATTTTACCCATTTTCACTTCCTATTAGTTTCCTAATCATGAAACAGTCTGATGTGATGACAATGTTTGGTTTTGTCTGCTTCAGATCAGATATTCAGCTCAGGTTAAACAGCACAGGGAAGATATCGGCTACTTTGATTAAATCTCTGTTCAGCCAAGTTTATCTCATTTATAAGGTTTTTTGATGTTCTTAGATTTTAAATCCTGTGCTAAAAGGCCATTAAGTCTGTTATCTTATTAGATATTTTAGTTCTTTCTACATGATGGAACAATCCTTTTACAACTACTGGGCTGCTGTTTAAGTTTGATGCTTCCTCAGTTTTATTTTTCCTGATTGATTGCATTGTTGTAAAATCTTACACCTCAAACTAACACAATTTTAGGTACTTGAGCAAAACTGAACTTAATGTTTTTGTGAAACTATGAAATTGAAGCCGCCTTAATGACACATCACTGCTGGCAGTCTCAGATTGAATCTGTTTCTTTTAAAGTGTTGCTCTTCCTTTGTTAAATCTCCCTGTAAGCTTCCCTCCCCTCTTCCTTCCCCTCACTCTGCGTGTTCGGAGAAAATGATTTTGCAGTTTTGATGGAACGCAGCTGTTTGCTAAATCAATGGAGAAGCAATTAGATGCAAATTTGTACAAGGTCTGACTTGTGTGAAAATTCTGAGTGCATTCCCGAGTTTTAGGATTTTTCTTTGTAAACACTGTAATTAAAATTTGAGAGGAAAAAAACAACGAGAGACTGGAGAGAAATAAAAGCAAGAACCAGTTTCTAAGCTCACTCATTAGCAGAGCTACACACAAGCACACACAGCCATGCACACATTTAGTGTGTTTGCGTGCATCTCAGCTTTACATTCGCACAGTTGTTGCTGTGGTTGTTTGGGGCAAACAAGCAGACGAGGTCCACTGGTCAGATGTGGCTGTGAAATGAGTATGGAAAGATTTTCTGTCATAATAACACAAAAATACTGGAGGTTGTTTGGTACAGCGTCTCTGTGCCTAACCAATGAAATGTAATTACTATATTGCCTCAAATAAAAACCGGATTCAAAGCCAGGCCTCCTATTAAAAAACAGGGTTATGGTCAACACATTTAAATACAGGACTCAGCTCAGTTCTACTGAGGATGGAACTGGTTTCAGAGAGTAAACCCCATTTTTAAAACCTCCCTTATTCAACAGATTTGAGTGGTGCCACATACTGGAGGCCTACATGGTGCTAAAGCAGGAAAAATACACTGGAATGTTTTTTCACTGAAGCTTTTAATGGTAGCTCTTCATGTGAGCGGAGTGTCATCTCTGGTTTTATATGCAAAAATACAAGAAAGAAGGGAAAAATGCTTGCAAATATAACCTTATTATCATTTAAGCTTTAGAAGAAGAATGATTTAATGGAATTTACAAGTAGGCACTTTGCAAAAAACAAAAATGTCTTTCTTAAAATGTTTGCTTGTTTTTTCAAATGTCACTCCTCTAAGGACAAGAGTCGGCCCAACTCTTTGATCCAAAACTGATTATTTACCTGTTTTAAACATTTTATTTTAAGACTGGTCTCTACTTTAAATTCAAGTAAATGGCACAGCAAGTTATTTAACATATAAAAAAGTATAACATAAATAAAAAAAAGGTGGCAGAATATGTCTAAAAGATAAATTACCATGATGCATGGCTGTGTACAAAACAGGAAACTTTATAAACCTTTGAAGTTATGAGGCATCTCTGCTGAACGAGTGCAATTTATAACATTTTATTTCTAAAAATGATGCAGACAGTCGGTTGCATTATTTTTAATGCCAGTGTGTTTATTTTTCATTCAATAAAATTCAGTTAGAGTCACTTTTATTGCATTTTTTAAGTGTATTCTGCATCATTATTTATGACTACAGAACTGTGGTTAAAACATAACTAATCCTAATCATTTTATAGATCCAGATTTTCCTGCATCACCTCTATGTGACTGTCACTGACTTTTTCCCCAGAAGATCTTTTGTAAAAGTATTTATCTGATGTTGCGTCAACATCTTAATTTATTCAATGATATATTTTTTTAATATGAGTATTTGTTACTATCATCAGATGTACTTTAGTCAGTATGCTGAGCTCCTTATATCGAGATGAGAAACGTCACACTGACTTAAAATGTGTTACCAATCCCAATAAAAATATTCTTACATTTGGCTCTAAAAGGCATAAATTATTGCCTACATAATGTCATTTATGCAGGTCAAAACATATGCAGGAAAATTGTTTATTTTCTTTAAATCAGTAAGCCAGAGCCAGAACAAAAAAATGTTAAGTATTCTTCATCTAGTATAAAATTAGAGCACAAAAAGTGAAATAAAATATAATCTTTGTGCATAAATATTAGTGTCTTTGTGCATTCTGTGGTCAGGTGAGATTCTGTACATTTCTGATGGTGTTTGTGCCTTATGGTGTATGTGTGTGTGTGTGCATGTGTGTGTATACTGCAATGCAGCAGATGTGTTTTTGCCTGTCTCTCTGGGAGTCAGTTCTGGGTGGAGATGTCTCATTACATTGTAGAGGCTTGTTCTTCTCTCTCCCATCCAACACCTGAGGAGTGGATTTAGTTACTGGCTAATGGCCTTCACCCACCCTGCTTCTTCACTGGGGACAGCGTGACCCAGTTCTGCAGTGCAGCCTGCAAGTTCCACCGCAGAGCTTTATTCCTACTCGGGGATGTTGGGATAGTCTGAAAGAAAAGTGGAGGCCAGGAATGTTTCCTTAGATCAGGTTTACTAATCAACCGCAGATCAACATTAGTTTCAGCTTGTATGGGCGCCAAGCCTTTATCAGCTTTAATCAAAGTCACTTATCATCTACCTGGGTCTTACTCAAGGTTCACAACCATTTTAGTGGGTGACTAATAGGGATCTACTATCTATGGTTTTACGGCAGCCTTGCCATAATAACGCCACCTTAATAGATTGTGATGTCTTGTCTTCGGTAGTTTAAAAGACAAAATGAGGATCTGGGTAGAGCTACACTCTATACCACCAATATAATTAGACCTTTAAAGTCCGAGACTCAACTGAGTACATTAAGTTCACCCGGCTGTCTCTTAAAGTTAGCAGAGCTAAGAAACACTCTTTAAAGGAAACTCTAAAGAGAGAAGAGGCAAGATTCAAAGGCACAGCATTAAGGCAAGAACAGGTGACTGAATTTACAGCTCTGGACATCCAGCTCACCACTGTGGTGGAGAAAATAGGTTTTTGTCGCCTTTTGACATTACATAACCACCAAGGCTCTACCTGAGCTGTGAAGCCAAGTAGCTGCTTTGAGTGGGATCGTTCTGGCCTCCAGTGAGGCACTCTTGGCTTGTTTTTCATTAGGATGCTGTATTTACTTTAACTTGCACACTTAAAAAAAGTTTCGACAGCCTTCTGCTCACCTGCGCAGTATTGACCAAAGCCCGAACATCGTAAATCAAAGTGATTCAGAAAAAACCCATCCTTGCATTTGCTGCCTTTAGACTGAGTAATTTAATTTATTTCTAATATCATGATATTCAAAACAAATCTGTAAAAAGCCACAAACTGATCCAAAAATTTATTGCCAGAATTGCATTGAAAAACAGGTGGAAATGTGTTTTTTTTTCTGCAGTTTGTATCCTGTTAAATCCATAACAGAACAAACTCTGTGTGATTTGGTTTATTTCACTTTATATGGACTTCCACTCAGCTAACGTGCTTCAAAAAACATTTACTGCGCGCTAACCTCTTTAAATCAGTCGCACTTAAAATCACTCAGCAAAATGTCACAAAGCACTTTGGGTTCAGGTTTATTAACTGAGCCAGAAAACATTTCACATTGCAGTCAGGGATGCACTTAAAGATTTCAGTCAGTGAAACGCTCTTTGGTATGAAATATGTAATTTCCAAGGCAAAACTGTTGGAAGAACATGCAGTGCTTGCCTAATGCTTCTTTAAACATCCTTTCAGATGAATATGGACCAGCTTTTAAACTTTCATTTTCAGCGGTTCGAGCCAACGCACCCAGAATAAGACCGTTCCAACGTCTTGGCAGGAATAAATTAATCAACACGTTCTTGAACTCTAACCTTTTACTTGTTTTCAGCGCGCAAGCAGGGATGTGTTTCCCGTAGAGTGGAAAAGATTCAACAAAGCTTCTTTTTGTTCAGTTAATCAAGAAAAAAATAAGGGACAAGTTTTAAAGAGGTATACTGGGAAAGTTGAGTCACTTCTTTTGAATTTGAACCTTTTTTGATTCACAAAAGGCATGCATAAAGGTTTTACCCTTTGTAAACTAACTATGAGTCTTTCATTGTAACTTTGGAGAATTTTTGCCTATTCTTCTGACTAAAGACCTTCATGATGAATGAGATTTCTTGGCTCTCTGAAAAAACAAGTTCACTCTCTATCAAATCCAAGGTTTTACATAAAAAGAAACAAAGTAGAAACAACCTCTGATGGACAATAACCCATTTAACACCCTGCCATTATTTATTTAAGAAAATTACCCAAAATGCAGAAGAAGGGTCTAAAAAAAACACCACTTCCCTCTTGTGATTCAACAGCTTGTAGAACCACCAGAACTTAAAGTGATCATGTTTTTTTTATTACCTTAACTGCTTCTCACATCACTGTGGAAGAATTTAACACCACTGTTCTTTGCAGCTTTGCACGACTTCATTGATGCTTGGGTACATTAATGTATGAACCTTTAGAAGGATTTTCACTCAGGTTGGATCGTCCGTTTGTGTTCAGGTTTGTTTAGGAACCTTGTCCTGTTGGACAAATAGCCTCACTTTTGACTCTTTGCTAAACACAATAGATAACAGACTAAAATAATGATTTAAGTTGCCTGCATCTTAATGCTATAAAAAGGCACATATCATCAGCATTACAACATGTTTCACTGTTTGTGCTAAAATGTTGTGTTGGATATTTGCCAAATCTAGCACCATGCCAAACATCAACGCTTTACTCTTATTAAGTATAAAAGATGTTTCAGAAGTTTTTAGATGCAACTTGGCAAACCTACATGTTTTTCTTTAAGAAGGGATGTTTCTCTTGGCAAACCTTTCAAGCATGCAATACTTTTTAAGTTCTTTCTTTTCCAACTGAATAGCCATGATCCATTCAGCGTTGCATGGTTTGACCTTGGGAGGAACTTGTAGGCACATCCACTCCTGTTAACATCAGCAACTGTTTTTTTGTCATTTCCCATTTTTGAATAATATCTCCTTATGTAAAATAATGAATTTCAAATTGTTTGGAAATGGTTTCCCAGCCATCACTTCTCCACCCATCCAAATACTCCAGACCTGCAAACTGCCCAAAATCTGCCTATAACATTTGTATATGATCATTTATTTAGGTGCATTTCAATAACAGCACCTAGCTGCTATTTTCCTCTTATTTCCTAATACTTTTTTTTCCCACCTTACTTTAGCAAATTTAGCTGTGTTGTATAAACAACACCAGTGTAATATTGCACATTTTTCATTTAAGCTTATATTTACATGAATTTAAAACTTGGTAGAGACCAAGTGATTTTTTAACTCTCAATATGTAAAGAAATTGTGAATTAGGGGCATTTCAGAGTGAATAAAGGCAGCATGTTACAGTGAGGCAGTGGTGACACATATAGACTTTAAGAAATAAAGAGGCCACCAAGGCAAAAAAATAGGCTTGAAGAGGAAACTTACTTCTAATATTAATAAAAACTAAAAGAGGCTGTCAGGGTTTTTTAAATGTATTTATTTGTGAGTGTTTTTCATGTTTCCCCTAGAAAACCAGGAATCATTAATTTGTTATGTAAAGGCACAGTATATATAGTTTTTATGTTGCAGCTTTTCTTCTTCTTCTTTTTTTTCTTTTTAAACTTCTCTTACCTATTTTTCAAAATGAAAAATTTAACTTAAAGAGTTTTTTTTTATAATGAAGCTGTTTTTTTGTCTGAGTCTTTGCAGCAGTTTTCATAAATATTATTGCCTGCTACCATGAAAGGTGGGCAATCGTGTAAGTGTGTGTGTGTGAATGTGCTTTTCTGTCTTTTAACAAAATATATCAAAAAACACTGGGCAGATGGTACTGAAACTCTTACAGTGTAATTACTAGGTGTAAATCTTTAACTGATTACCTTTTGGAGTCAACCCAATTGAAGATGGTATATGATGAAAGTAGCTGAGAGTCATCTCCAACACAGTTCGAGCGCTAATAGATCACGTGGAGTCTGTCTTTAAAACGTTGTTATGTCATGCAGCGGGTGTTATGCATTTCTGCAAGGAATGTTAGTTTTATTATCTGAAAGCAAACACATTATTGAAACAGGATTTATGTTTCCTAATTAACACATTCTCAATGCAAGACTTGTGTGTTTTATTAAATTTACACTGTTGAGAGTGATGTTAAAGAAAAAGGAAGTTGTCTTCCTGTGAGAAGTCTTTCTTTTTGTTTTACTTGTATCAAACAACCTGTTAGCAAGGAGATCTTTGCTACATAAATATGTACCTCAACCTGCTTTTTGTTCACATTTTTTCTCTTTCTCTGTATCAAAATTCTGGGAGTTTTTTTCTCCTTTGAACAGTTTCTTAAACACCCACTTTATGGAGGTGATAATTCAGAACACATCCAGAGGTGATAAATCCAATTTGAGAGCACCCCTACTCATCTTTCCTCCCTCATTAAAGCAGTATCACAGTTTCTCACAGCAGCTAATGGAACTCCTTTCATTTATATGCCCTGTTCTGATGTACATCCACAACTCCGCCAAAAGGGAAACTACATGCAGGCTTCTTTATTTTATTGGAATCCCTGAATCAAGTGGTAAGACTTTGACGCTTCAATGAGTAATCAGTACCCCTGGGTCGGACTTATACCCAGCTGCCTTCCAGCAGTAAAGCTCTTTGAAATAAAAGTGAAATCCCTTTCCTAACAGGCAGAATAAATAGTTAATTAATACAAGCTGAGATGGATATAGCGAAGAGGCAATGATAATAAGTCAGCAGAAGAATTAAACCAGTCTTTAAACATCATGGGATGTGCTTTAGTTTTCTCTCCCACATTGTTTTTTTTTTGTCTGTTTCTCATCCCAGTTGCTGGTTTTCTTTCTTTTTCTGCACTCCTCACAGATTCTTACTCACAGAAAACCATTCACACAGTGTTGACATAAGGTTTTAATTTTGAAATTAGTTTATCAGTCAAGCAGATGCCGTCACCAGCTTAAGTTGTGTGACAGGTTGGCCTTTACAGACAGGCCCGTTAAAGACAATCAGCAAACTGGCCGGTGTCTTTGTCTTTATCATTCAATGCCCCACATCTATGCTTCATCAGATTACAAAGCATTTCAAGATCATTTAGAGTCAACATTTTGTCCTTGCGTAATTAAGCATTTGTCATAACGCATTTTAAAGATGATGATTTGAAGGTCACACGTGGCTCGTTGAACAAAACGTGGTTTTTAATTAAAGGGACAAACTTTTAGCTGTGTGCTTAAAGACAACAAAATCAATTATGAGGATATTTTTTTTTTAAAAAGGTGCAGAATCAGCCAGCAGTCTTGATTTAATTAATTGACACAGTGATTGATCTGGATTCATAGCCAGCAGCCACAAAAACACACCATCATAAACTTTTAATTCTTTAAAGGGCAAAAATAAAAGTACTTTTTTATGCAGAGTGCAACATTCAGAGTCGCCTACTGTCAAAATCATGACATAAATGACTTAGTGTATATTTACTGTTTCCATAACCTTAAGCCCCAACTACAGCACTGCAAATATTCAAAAAAATATATCTTCATTCAGGCCAATTAAAAAAAAACATAATAATAATAATAATAATAATGGTGAAGTACTCATGTTGCACCAGTAGGTGGCGATGATGTCCACATACAATTGCTTCAAAATACAAAGAATAAACATTTTAAGTTTGGCTAAAGATTCTCCTAAAACAAGTTAAGCAAGTTTTTTTTCCCTTACTTTTTCCGCTCCATAATGAACCTTTTCAGCACATGATCAAAGTTTATTGACGACAGAGTCAAGAGAAAACTAACTGAGCGTAAAAAAAAACCCTATGAAATATGGTTTCTGGTGCACAAAGCATGGTGAGTATGTGTTAGGTAAACTGCTACAGCATAGTTTCTGAAATTTTCTGTTTGCACAAAAAACTTGAGATTTTAAAAATATTCATCCTTGTAAAAAACTACTTGCATGTGGACAAGAAGTGCAAAAACAGCAGAAAATGTGTTTTTGCAAAACGTCTTTGTTAGTGTGAGCAGATCTTTAGAGTGAGCTGTTGGAAGCCCATCTCCTTGTGCTTCTGCTTTGTTGCATCATCAGGTCATAAAACCTTACCCTAAAAACATAGTCATTGTCTTTCTTTTTTTATTTTTTAAACTAGTATTTTCTTGCGTGTAGATGTGACGTATATTTTTTTGGTTGCAAGGCTCTATTTATGTCAGTAGATGGCGCCACATTGTAAACACATCATTAAAGTTGCCCAAAGGTAGGTTAGATTTTTATGTTGCTTTGGATTACAGTAGCAAAAAACCATTTCACTCTTATGTTCAATGCAAATAATAATGACCAAGGATATTTCCACCTTTTAGAGTTGATGTTGGCTAAAAGACTGAGGGCAGGTTGTGTCATAGTTCACCTTGTTACCTCATGACAAGAATATCTGCTGTTGTAATCCTAGTTTGGGTCATTTTGTGTGGAGTTTTCATGATGTTGTAGATGTAGAACAGGAGGTAGAGTTGTCATTCTTCAATTACAAAACTGCTGTTTAGACTCCAAACCTCCCAGTTCACAAACAGAAGTGTCTTTTCCTAAAACACCGAATGTTAACTGCCCATATATTCCTCACCTTTATGTCCTTTTGGATAAAATCATCTGGTAAGTGTATGTTATGTAACACGCTTTTTAAACTGTGTAGCCACAACTATCATGTCGAGACTAATAATTTCTGAGCTAAATTGTCTATGACAGTCGTGCCCATTTAGCATAAATATTTGAGGACAGTCTTCACCTTGCATGTTTATCACCAGACAAGATAACTGCAGGTTTGTGCAGCACTTTTTAGATAAACTGTTATTTTTAAAATCATAGTACAGTACATGCAGAACCCTTTCATTTCAACTTTAAACTAGTAATGATGAGGGAAAACGTGAAAAAGGTGTGTAGAAAACTCAGAATGGACTGCTGTTTTGTGGTGAATCATGCTGTATGTGAGCAACAAGAGGCAACATTTCAAAGCCTCACATGAAATGTAATGTGATAAAATGTGAGTTAGCTTTGGATGTGACACATTCGCAGCAGTGTTGTCTCTGTCCATCTGCTTCAATTTCAGAGCCACGCTCGGTGTCAGCCAGGCAGGATCCCTGATCTTTGGTATTGTGACGTGAAGCCACAATGGAGCAATGTGGGTGATTTATAATCCATGTCAGTACCGGAGGAAAACATTATTCCCTTTTTTTAATTGAGGGAGCAGTGTCCTACTTTGAATGTGTGTGTCCTCGAACAATGAAACCATAGATTGATGTACATATAAAGAAAGAAAATAAAGCATAAAAGGGTTTTCAGTCTGTTGATGCTGAATTGGTAGAGTTGTTAAGTATTCCTCACGGTAATCCAGCTATAAGTGGTGGAGAATATGGGAAACGCTGTCGAGCTTTTTGTATAAAATACTTCTTATGGAAAAATGAATGTATTCATCTCATGTTTTATAATCTGGTGTCCCATTCTGTTCTGTGAATTTGTAAGACCTTTAGCAGGCTGCATGTAAAAATGCTTTATGATAATCCCTGTCTGAGGTATTCATGAAAGGTGGCATTTGTATTCAAAGTCAAAGTGCATTCACCATCAAAGGGCTTTATGGGAAATCCAGTCGTCTCTCTGCTTCATTTAGGTAAAAAGATACGAGGGAGCAGAGATTAGGGGAAGGAAATAGAAAAGAAGAAATGGGAGATAAAAAGTTACCTAAAGGGATTAGCACTTTATAGCTTTCTAGCTCGAAACAAGTTAACCGTATTACTTTCCCTGCTAACATTTATTAACATTATATGAATAGGTTTGTGCACTAAAGAACAACTGCAGTATTCAAATTTATTCATGTAAGAACTTGATGAATTTACAGTTCATTAACTTTTTTGCAGAGTACTATACTTTTAAACCTCAATATGCACACGTGTTCTTTAGAAGGCCCAGTTTTGCTTTTTAAAGAAATGTTTAGATTTTTCTGCAGAAAATGTTGCAACCAATTAACGAAGCACCACTTTCTGCAGGAATTTTGTCATATTCCTGCCTGGATAACTGATAGGAAAAGAATACACTGTAGGAAGATGACATGTTGTGTGTGATAGTTGTAATGTTTTGCCTGACGACCTCAAATCCATGCTTACCTGTTGCTGTTACTTTTACACTTTTAAACCTTCTTAAACATCACTACAAAAGATGCATACCTCTTTATAATAGTGGTATTATTTGAGGAGGGTGGACTCAACAAATAATGCCTACTATTATACATTTTCCTGTGATGTTTGTGTTCAGTTTGTTTCCAGTGCCTCCCTGTGTTTTCAACCATTCTCAGTACTTTTGCTCAGTCGGTTTCTCCTCCTCAGTCCTCCCACGCTCACCTACACCTGTTCCCAGTTATCATTAAGCCATCTGTCTCCAATTTCCTCATCAGCCCCAGTCCATATAATCTCTTAGTCGTCTTCTGGGCTGTTGAGCATTGTGCTTCCATGCCCTGTCTGGGTCTTCTCTATGTTCCTCAGGTCTCTTTTGTATTGTTGCCTCCATCCCAGCCTGTTTTGTTTCTTTGATTATTAAATCCTTAAGTTTCACTCAAGCTCTTTGTGTTGGTCTGCATTCCTGGGTCTGACTTCTTCTAAACTTGACACATTATCCAGCACCCAGCATTCTGATAATGCCTTTAAACCTCTTTGGCTGAAGAACTGAAGCTTCCATCTAATTTCAAATGCATGCAGTTCCACGGATCTCCACGTAACAAAGATTAAGAGACTAAATGTCATCTCACAGTGGCATAAAAAGTTCAGTGTACCCTCATCTATACATGATCTTTTCTAAGACTTAATACTGATTGATCAGTACCTTTTCCTGATTGTTTCAGGTAGCAATGTTGTTTATATGTTGTCATGCGGTCTGGTTTAGTCTGTCACTATATAGAGAACTGTAACATGTGCTAACAATGTAAGTCTCAGGGGTGTTTTGTAGCAGCTGAAGGTCAGAGGGAAATCACTCAGGTCTTGGATTAACTGCCCTCTGGAGGTTTTTCATCTTTGTGAAACACAGAAGATATACTTTGCGGTTTGACCTTAGGAAGGTTGTTTTTGCCCCCTCGGGAACTGACAACATAATTTCAAAGCTGTGGTCTCCGGTTCGGAGTCCAAGGTGAATGTTCAGGAAATGACCCAGCAAAGTGAGATAAATTCTTTGCGTTTTCTTTCCAGTTTCAAACTTCTCAAGAGAGATCTCTCAGCAGCAGCATGATCGAAACTTGTGTCTCTCAACTGACCAACTTACACATGTTCACAAATCAGTCTGTTATTGCTTGGCTTGGGAGATATGAGTTGAGAATTACTCGAGGTCCTTTTGTTGCTCTAAGCGGGAATGTTTTTAGGCTGCCAAACAAAGACCAAACCTTCAGTGAGGGAGCAGTTATAATGTTTGGTAAATGTGGTGGAGTTTTAAAATAAATCTTCCCAGAAAGTTTCAATTAATAATTCTTTTGTGATGTTGATAATTCACATCACAGATCATTAGATGTGCATATGTTTTAGTCTTTTTTTTTTTTTGCCTAGTTCCTCCTCCCCTGTATATAAATCACACTGTGTTCAGTATTCTCAGAGATAAACCAAATATAAAATCCCTTCATCAGCATCTTCCACACTCCAGGGGTCCCGTCCCTATCTGTACTCCCATTTGGGACTTCGATCTATAATGTTACTCCATTAGACTATAATTCACGTCATATTCTTGTGCTTGGCAAAAAAAAAAAAAAAATCTCCTTTTCCTTCTTCATTTATTATTTTAATTAAACAAAATTTGCAGATGCTCTCACAGGCAGAAGAGCCTAAAAGTAGCATAATTCCTGTCTTTGGAACACCTCTCCAAGATCAGATTAGTTATTTTTCTCAGTTTTCTGGTCAAAGGAAAAGTATCTGAGGTGCATATCAAAGAAAAAAAAAAACAGGTCCCAGCTGGAAGGTAAAAGAAAAAAGATGGGGTTGAGATGTAATATGGTGTCTGAATCATCAGTAAATCATGATATAAATCAGGTACTTTATCTTCTTGTAAAGATTCCGCATTATTTATAATTGGATACAGGAAGATATTCCCATTTGTTATTGACATTGTCAGGCAACAGAATAGGCAGGCCTCCCAAAGTATTTTATCTGAATGATAAATGAGTAAGTGAATGAAGGTCCCTGTGTAGTTTGGCTGTGATACAGACATGGGCTTTACATGAGTGTATATACAGCATACATCTATGTGTGTGTCAGTGAAACGGCTTTTTTGGAGGCTGGGCTCATTTTCCATGTTTCCTAGATGGGTTGTGATAAGTGTCAGCCTTATGTTTGCATTGGCTGAGCAGCAGACTAAGGCACTTTAACAGCAGACAGCAGCATATGCAGAATCTGCTCCTGACAGTCATGTGTAATAACACTTTGTCTGATGGGGCAGGATAAAAAGTATAAGTAGTGAACACAAAGTCGTGCTACCATCAATTTATCCCCAGAGTCTGTAATGACATTTGGCCTGTAAGTAACATTATTCATTATAAAAATATTTATCATCAAAAGGCAAAGGTAGACAATAAGGTTTTTGCAGATAATAGCAGATAATAGAAATAGCAGGGAGAAAATGTTTTTAGTGAGTATTAAAGTACAGCATGATGATTGTCTTCTCACTGAAGGAGGCTTTCCAAATTCGCCACGATCCAGACGTGTTTTAATAGGCCATATAGGTCAATACCTTGTGCGAAAGGGGCCTTAAAAGGAGTCCAAATTTGTTAGATCCCATCTACATGATAAAAAAAAAATCCACAACTTTGCACCTTTTTACAGTGCCTTCCATTTTAAATGTCCAATACTGTGATTCCATCTGCATTTTCTGCATTATCACAGAAAATCAATTAGCCTTTCTTACAGCACACAGGTGTTGTAAAATTGGAAAAAGACAACTGCAGCTAAAAATAACATCAATGACTGTGGTGACAAAAATGAGTAAACAGGTCCACATAAAGAGGTCTCAGTGTCTGACATACAAATCTACGTTTATTGCAACTGCATGACAGAAAAGGGTCATTTTCATTTTTGCTGCATTTGTTTTTTTTTACCACAGACCGCCATCAAAGGCAGGTGATCATGTAATTCCTGTGTTTTCTGCATGTGTGTTCGTCTTGTCTGTCTGTCTGTTAGCAAAATATTTTATGAACCAGTGGACAGACTTTATTGAAACTCTCAGAAAGTAATCACTGGATGTACATCTACAACTGATTTCCTGTTGGAGCTAACCATTTAGAGAGGGCCATCGCAGGTTATTGACTTAAGCAACTACAAAAATGGCTATAATTCTACGGATACAGAGCTAAAATTTGATGTGGTAGTATCAGAGTAAACAAAAGTATCAGATACCCAAATAAAACATGAATTATTAATGTTAAGTAATTTAAAATATACCAAATATACCTTCATGCCACATTTAAGAATGACTAATGCTCAGGGTGTTCTTGTTTTTATAGGAGTTAAGTTAACTTTAGCTGGTAATGATGGAGTTCCTGCAAAGTCTTCTTGTCTCTGTGGGGAGAGGGGGAGAAACGGGAGCATTGACAACTCCACCAGCTCCGTTCCAGTCCCAGTGTGTTTACTTGGACTTCATTTCTTTCACACTGAAGCACAATGTCAGAATGAGACACCGTAACATGCCCACACACATGCAACTCTGAGAAAGCCTTACACTTTTATTTTAGAAGAAGCCTGAGAGTCACACTAGGGATGCAGGTTTAAAGCTCGTGCACCACTTTATCTCACACTTTTTTCTTTCTTTCTTTTTGTCTCCGTCATCACCGTCTGATCTGGGCAAATCCAGTTTCACCAGCTCTGCTCCTGAACATGTTGTTCAGTCACTGAATCCCCAGGCTCCAAGCTGATTATAACACACCCCGCTTGGGAGAGGGGAAGAACTTGATACCTATCACACACACCCACACACACACACACACACACAGACACATGTTTTCTTTCATGTTTCATCCAAACCATCTTCCCTCCTTCCTTTTAATATTACTATATGCATGCCCTTATGCAACTTGCAGCCATGAGCAGATAACATAATTCTCAGAAATGTACTTGGAATGGCAAATCTAGAGAAAAACCTCAAGAAGGCTGTGGCTTGGAGCAAATCCACCAGTGAGCTGTAATATTTATTCATCTGAGCCACTAAGGGAACAGCAGTTTACTACCCCCCAACACACACACACACACACACACACACACACACACACACACACACACACATATATATATATATATATATATATATATATATATATATGCAAAATGTGCCAATGAAAACAAATTTTTGCTCTTAAAAAGCTTTAAAGGGTATAGACACAATACTGAATAGCTGGTATCTGACTGGGCTGTGATGGTTGGCAACTGCATTCATAAGGAACCTCACTAAAATATTGTGAAACTTTTGTGAGAGTTAAAACTAAAAAAAAGATTAAATTGCAATTGGACACTTTGAGGTTCAATTGAGATCAAACACTTTGGACATCAATAACAAAGGTTGCAACTTATTCAGTTTCTTTCCTACGCAAACAGGTCATAAGTATCAGTTTGGTGTAATTGTACATCAAAAATCTGCATTTTCATGCAATTGGTCACTAACTGTTGCATCCCAGTAAAATACTTACTAAAGACTGATATAATATTTACATAAATTAAAAATAAATCATTTGAAATTCACTCATACTGCTGCTGTCACTGAGAGGTAGAAAATGGCAAAAAACAAAAGTTGAAGTTTTCCTGCTGTCCCCAGCTGCGTAGGAGGCTAAATGCTGATTCACCGTAAATCCTTGTTGCTTTCATCTAACGTGAAGGGGTGCCAGGGCTTATGGTGTTAGACCAGCTATCTAACACTATCGATCAGCTTTTTGTGCTGAATATGCTCAAACTGTTTTGAGGGGATTAACTAATTTGATTTCTTTCTTTTTTTTTCCTTCCTTTTGACTGGAGGTGAGAGAAGAGATTGTAGGAGTCTGGTGTTATCCATCACAAGTGCAAGCGACACAGCAGGGGTCCAGTTAGTGTTTTTTTCTTTTATTTTGTAGCCATCTTTTCTTGAAAGCGTCAGCATTATATAACGACAGACGCTCTACTGGGTTAATTTCTAAACGCTGCACAGGCAAGATTCTTCTGAGCTGCAATTAGGTACTTTGATCCTAAACAAACTGCATTCATGTTTTTTAGCAGTATGGTCGTGCCGTGCAATGCTCTATGTTGATTTGCAGCATCTTTTTTACTTAAACACATGATTTTAGCTCGACTAAAATAATTATTCTGGAAAAACCATATTACTTGCATTTTTGGTTACGCTGTAATATTATTTGGTACAATAAGATTTGTTGCTGGTGTAGATTCTCAGTCATCCAGGCCATGGTAAATTCAAAAAAAGTTAAAAAACAAAAACAACTGGACTTCTATTCTGTAGCTGAAGACGTTTC
>NC_051441.1:11722800-11761889 GCF_001649575.2 Kryptolebias marmoratus | reverse complement strand
GAGCTTTAGGCCTGATCCCCAGTCAGTTTCACTCCAATCAACACCTGCACTCATGTGACAAGAGTGGCCCTTTCAGTGAGTCAGACAAACAAGGACTCTAACGAGCCTCCATTGTTAGGAGAGTGAGAACAATTTGCAAGCAATCCAGCTTACATCACATGTCAGCTTTAAAAGCTCAACTCCACACTCTCTATTTCTGAATTGAGAAAGCTCCTCGGATGAGAAGCGAAACATCTTCAGCTACAGAATAGAAGTCCAGTTGTTTTTGTTTTTTAACTTTTTTTGAATAAGATTTGTTATCACATCCTAAAATGGGATTATTAACCCTAACATCTATCATTTATCTGATAGATCACATAGTCCTGATTTATTCCAACTACAGACTTGCTTCTGCAGTTGGATCTAGTTACACCATATTATTTAAAACTTTCTTTTTACATTGTCCAGGTTGGCTGTGGCTCAGGAAACACATGTCAGATGATTGGCAAAAGGAAGTGTTGTTTTAATCCCTGGTGTCCCGCAGTACATGTGTTGAAGTGTCTTTTAGTGTCTCAACGTTGCGTCTTAAAGTGTTGTGAACAAGGCTTGAAGTTCATAGTATTTTAGAAGGTCAAGAAGAGCAGAAAAATACCAAATAAATGCTACCCATTAGTTTGACCTGCATCTTGTGGCTTGTAGGGAAGCAAGAAAAAGTAGCACAGCTATAAATCTTGTAAAAGCTTAATCTTATCTGTCATCTTCCAGTCCCATCTGAGCTAAACTGAAACAAAGTAGGTCTAACTTGTTCGTATTACTTATCATATTCAACATTCAGTCACCTTAGCTGTTGACAGATGAATATAACTAATAAATCCCAAATTGAACTGATGAAGACTGTGGGTTTGGTAACAAAAATAGCTCTCATTTAACTGTTACTTAGGCAGAAATGCACATTCTGAAGAATTCAAAAATTCACCTCCTGTATGCTTGTCACAACAGGTAAATTAGATACAGACCCAAAAAATTGTATTCATTGTTGTTGTTCCAGACTGTAACACAACTAACTTTGTTGTAAAGTAAGGTGCTCTGAGTGGAGTTCCTCGAGGCTAAGAAGCCATTTAAGAAACTGCAGTTTTTGAAATTTAATGAATTTTTGTTGTTATCATTGTTTGTTTTTTAGTCTCAGAGGTTATTGCTTGTGCGTCATCTGATGCTGTTTTGTGGTTATTAAAGTTAAACGTTTGAAAAGAATATGGTAGTCAAATGAATTAAAAAAATACATTTTCATGTACACAGTTCTTCTAAAGTTAAAGCATTGGTTCAGATCCTTGAAGTGAGGTTCTGTAGAAAGTGTATGAACTATTAATGTCATGTCTGTTGTTGATGGCTCTTTGAAGGACTTCAGTTTGGACAATGGACTTTAATTCTGAACAGATTGACAAGACAACTGGTAGGGACAGACAGTGATTTGTGAATACTCAAAATCTAGATAAAATGGACTAAAGCATTTTACACCTGGTAGAGACATCAGATTGTTTCCTAACAGTGCTTTTCCATTTGTTGGGCTTTTTTTTTTTTTTAACACAACACCCACCGCCCATCCCCACAAAATAAAAATAAAAAGAACAACTTGGAGCATCCGAGCATCTATTTCTGCCAATCGTAGTTTATTTTGCAAAGATTATAAAGTGAAAACTCTAATCACCTGTGAGCTCAGCTTTGTTGCCAGAATACGTACATCCACCCATTCATTTTTAAGAAAATTTACAAAACAGCCAACTGAGTGTTGTTGCTTAAAATAACCATTGCTAAAGGCTAGTCCAAACAGGGCCATAGTTAAAGTAGTTTATTGTCATTTCAAATGGACAAAAACTATTTTAAGACAGCAAAATTCGCTTTGCTCTTGACCCTGCTCAGACTACCCATTAGCTCGTCAGTCCGGTCAGAAATACTCTTAATGTTCAAACTAAATCATGTTTCTTCTGTTAGGGAAACCTGTTCAGTCAGGTTTTGTTATTTATACAAAAAATAAATATTAATTCTCTTGACTCACTGAACAACCTAGTTAAAGCAAACAAACTTTATATCAAAAACCTGATTTAATTTTCTTCCATCCTTCTGAAAAGAGACAGTTACCATGGAGTTTTTATACAGAGGGAACTGAGAGGTGTGAACGCCCACTGCCTCCATGTAATTTTTGCTGTAGAGTCATAATCAAGCTGAGAACGAGAGATAAATCAGGATTCTGACACAAACAAACTCCTACCTTTTCATCTTCAAACTCATATGGCAGTAAATTTATTTTTAATTTCAAAGTTTCATTGTTACTTGTTTCAACAAGTTTTTACTTTTTTCTTCTTTTTCTTTCAGCTGTTCCATTTTCAGGGGTCTCCACAGCGAGTCATCCTCCTCCATCTAACTCTGTCCTCTGTGTCCTCTGTCCTCACTCCAACTACCTCCATGTCCTCTCTATCTGTATCCATATATCTCCTCTTTGGCCTTCTACAATTTCCGCCGACACCCTGTTTGTCAACAGCACCGGTGGTGGCTGTTATTAACCCGGGCCTCGGCCGATCCTGTATGGTGTCGCTTGGATGAGCTCACATTTTAGTTTTGGCAAAAGTGTTTTATGCCGGACGCCCTTCCTGACACAACCCTCACCATTTACCCACCATTTTGCGACCGGGCACGAGAAATACACTGGCTCGTTCTCCCTAGTGGCTGGTTTAAATTTGTACTTTTTAAATTTTCTCTTATGTTCAGTCACCTTGAGGCCACTTTAATGCAATTCCAGATTCTTTTGCAGAAAATGCAGGCATGCCTTTGGTGGTGCACAATGAAAAATAACACTGTCAAGCTGTGACCTACCTGCTGCTGTGGGTCTAAAGCCACTGGAACCTGCCTTCTATTAGTCTGATGATTTTTTATTTCTGCATTTGCTTCATAATCCTTTAAATCTGATGAGATGTGAGTGCAGCTGTGCCTTTGGAACATGAATTCAGATGTGCCTGATAGGCTGACAGATGTGTTTGAAAATGTCAAGGTTCTGTGGAAAGGTTTTGAGCAAATAATATCAAAAGCTTCTATCTCACTGGGCTGCGGCTGTTGGTGACAATTTGTGAACAGGATACATGAGGGAGTTTCTAAAATGTCTTGAAATGTTTGCAAGGGTTCTCAGTTTCCTGGCCTGAACAGCAGGGCCTCGGGTCGTTGGAATTTTGAACAAGTTAAAAACATTTGCACGTCTGATACCCACACCTGCCTCGAACCCTTCGCAATTTAGTTTTTGTGTCAAAAAGTGAGAAATCTGACAGTTTTTGGGAAGGTTTGGTGACTAAATTTAGACTGATTGAAGACAGAAAGAGAATAAATTGCAACAAGCTGTAATAGCAAATAGCAGCAAAGAAATTTGAACATCCTTCACAGGAATGTTGCTTGATTGTAACGAAACGTGTCACAAGTACCGATTCAGTCTGATTTTCCAACAGTCTGAGTTTCCAACAGTCACAACCCAGTGGTATACTACCTTTATCTGCTGTACATAACCTTGAACAACCTGAGTTTGGAGAAACAGAGTTTGTTTTTTAACAACAAATAGCAGCAGGTAGCTGTAGCACTTTTAGTGCAACCTGGGGAACTTACATCAGGAAGATCATAAACTGTTTGTCAGAATAATCATGTAATGTGGATCTGATAGCTGTGTAAAAGTTTATAAAATCATGCTTACATTACCAGCTCTAATTTTTAATTTTTTTTATTGAAGTTGTTTAAAGATGCCAGCAGTGCACTTTGGCCCTGTTAAGATTAGCCCTTAGCTTGCCAGTTCAGTCAGAATTCAACTTTATTTCACCAAACTGAGGTTGTTCAAAGAGCTTTAACATGTAAGATGTTAAACGGTTGTAATCTTTCAAAAAATGCCCAATTCAACAGATCTGAATTCTCCCTTTAAAGTTTCACCTTGAACCTCCTCCTCTGAAAACTTCAGTCTTTTCCACACAGCACAGGGTATTTTGGCTAAAGTCTGTACTTTCCGCATCCACTCCATCACCACCCTGTGCACCAACACAACACTAATCTATCACAGTTTGACAGTCTGAGTACCGTGACTCACACTAGCTCACCAACAGGTTGTATAAAGTCTGTTTGTGCCTTGAATAACATGATGAATCTTTAATGATTCCAGCACGGGGTTTCAGAAATAAGACATGATTAATGAGTGATAGCTGTGTCCAGAAGTTCCCTCTGGAGCAGGGATTAAATGAATGTCCTCTGGATTGAGTTAATAGGCACTCAGCCTGAACATTGGAAAATGGTCCGATCTGGATGTACAGCAAATAAAGTTTTACCTTCCAACATGGTAGTTGTATGTGTGACTTCAGAGACAATGACAGTGGTTAATGCAAACTATATTTAGGTTAGATTTACCAAAATACATTTGGTATACAAAGAAAAAAAATAAAAAAACATATTACTATGACAGAGAACATAATTATAAAGACTGCAGGAGATCAAGCAAATAAACATACTGTGCATCCAAAACAAACAAAAAATTGCTTCCTTTTATTTTATATTTTGTTTGTTTCTTTTTTTTATTTTTAAGGCAAGCAGGTTGGCTGAAACACTAGAGAAAAGAAAGACATATATGTTAGCTTAAAGGCCAAGTAAGTACAATAGTATATATTTTTTGTACTATCAAGTACAATTTGATAAAATTGTCATCAGAAAATCGTCTTATGAAAATGATTAATCATGCATATCGCCCACTGCCTTGCATGTCAAAGAACCACTGAACAGATTTTATTAAAACTTTATTAAAACTTTCAGAAAGTAACACTAACATGTAGTCTGAGCACTAACAGATCAAGGAGGAGCCCGCAATAATGTGTGCAAAATCGCAGCCCTTTATTTTCACGGTTTGACCAAAATAGCTATAACTCTGTCAGTTTTTAACATAAGATGATCTCAGTGTAAAGCTTTGTCTAATGTGCATTTCGTCAAGAAATATTAGGCCTTTAAATCCTTTTTGCTTCAGTAATCTGTGCTTTTGTCTCATTGTCTTGTCTGGCTGCCCCTTCCTGTCTCCCATTATTTGTGTCCCAGCCTGTGTGGCCTCACCACGCTCCATTGCCCTTCATGACCTGTAATCCATGGTTGTTAAACAAGGTGTCTGTGCCATTAAGAGAGGAAAATGAGCCCTAATAACAATGCCACAGCCAGCCACTGCTACCTCTGTGCCATTTTGTGCTTATGGGAAACACCACATTAGCACCCTAATTTGAGTGGCCTTGCATCACTGCCTTTGAAAATATTTTCATCATTTTCATCTCCCTCCACTAACCCTCCACTAACGTCTGGATCGGTGTCCTGGATTGTTCAGAAGAGCCTGAAGGGGGGAAAAGAACTGGTTGAACCAAGGTGAAGCTACTTTCTCAAGATGAGTTTATCAAGAAGGTACACTATAGGTCTCCTTTATTAGAAGCCTCCTGTGCTCCATAAGTGAATGACCTCAGTGAATCATGGAAGGAGTGATAGAGGAGGAAGCCTGATGGAGGTACTGAAGTAGCACAGAGAGTTGAAGGTTTCAAATTATCACAAATTCATTTATCTTGTAGTCACTTATGCTTTGGGCGACAGGTCAGCGAGGACAATAGAGCACCTTTAGGAAAACGATCATTACGTGAATGTTGCTGTGCCTCGAGTGGATTACGTCTCATAATCTCTAAGGCAATGGAAAGAACCATGTTGGGATTCGGATAGCTACCAGCGTCAATGCTGACCTTATTAAGCTGATTGGTTAGGACAGATGTGCATGATTCAAGCTGAGTGTGCAGCTCTCTGTTCTGATTTGTGGCAATGAGCTCTTTTTGATTTGGTAAACTGTGCTGCATCCATTTGGTTCAGAAATCTTTGCTACTGAAACTTTTCTAAAGTGTCCCTCAAACACACACGTGTGTAACTCATAGATTTGAATGGGAGGCTCTCACTTTGAATTTTGAGATATCAACATACAAAAAAAGGAGCTGTTTGGGGATTACAGGTTTGCTAATCTAGTGAATTCCCATTTGAGAACAAATGATCTTTTGAAGTTAGGTTTTGTGGAAAGGTTATTATCTTACCTGTTGTCGTTAACTCATTGAACAAACACAGTTTGAAGAAATACAGTTTTTGCTTTGCTTGGACTAGGCATCAGCTAATCAGTTTAGTCAGAATTAAACTTTATTTCTCCAAACTGAGGCCACTCCAAAAGCTATTTAAAACAGGTAAAATATTAACTGTTCTTAACCTTACCTTAGAGCCCTACTTAAACCATAACAGGACACTTTAACAGAACTAAATATATATTTTTAATGCTTTACAATTTAGACAATATCAAGCTTAAGTCTTGTACCCCTACCCCTACCATAGTCTGTGGGATGTCCAGCAGGAATTAATTATTTACAGTAATATCATAATGTTGATGCTCAAAAGTACATTTTTTTTTTTAAATGTCATTTATCTACAGTCACAGAGATTGTGAAATGTGCGATGGCTTGTAATGAACAGCACTTTCAGCTTGATTGAACTGTGTTGTTTAATTCTGTTTACATTTGTATTAGATTATTTTATTACTGCTAGCAGGTAAAGAACTGAGCCTCATTAATTAAAGCTAATTGGCAGCTAAGGGAGAGCGATGCAGAGGCTCCTGTCAAACAAACACTGTGCTGAGGTCATATGAAAAATGTTGTGAGGGAAACTGAATTCCGCTGACTTTTCGGTTCTTACAGAAACACATGAACACACACTGAGTCTCGGAGAGCAGGAGGTTGAAAGTGGGCAGAAGTTAAGGAATGACTCATGTGGCACCAGAGGCTCTGTGAGCATGTGTCTTTGTTCTCTACGTGTGAATATATATTTATTTTTTATTTTTTTATCAGTGATCGTGGGAGTGTTAGTTTGTGGCACTGTGTTTGAATTTTTTGTGTTTATTATGTGAATCAGTGCTTTCTTTTCACTTTAGCTTTTATGTTTTCTTTTATGTGTGTTGTTCCATAATGTCAGCATCCCATTTGGACTTTTTTCAACAAACAACTGGTCTCTACTGCCTCATTATGCTGAGTAGATGCAGGTAGTCATCGGCTTGTGCAGAAGTTTTGAGCATGTTTACCCTTGCTGATCTATAATTCACGACCTGGCTTGCTAGATGTTGTCTGATAAATTTCAAGATGTGAATGAGACCACTGTGCGGATCTATGCACTGTTCAGACAGACATAATGTACATTTACATCGTTCAGCTTGTAAATATGTAAAAAATTTTGTCTGCCCAGTTGCATTACAGAGTACAATACAGCCAGTGAATTGCACTTACAGAATATAATTTTTCCCAACCATCACACTTCTAATGATCCCTCGAATAAACAATTGTGTACCTAAATGTCTCTCTCCTCCTGCCAGACTTTTAGTGCCACTGGGTCCTCCTCGACTCTTGCCTCATATGAAATATTCATATGGCTTCCACAGGGAGCAGAGTACAGTATCTGAACTGCTAATTGTTCCATGAGTGGACCTTGGGGTGCTGTAGTCTGCTTGGCCTAGACACAAGAAAAGATAAGGAAGTACTTAACTCTCATTGTTAACAGTACTAGAGAAGGTAGCAAAGGGAAACACTTACAGCTGTTTTGGTCAAACTTTGTTAGAAATGTTATGCTCAATCTCATGTGAGATCTTGCAAGATGTGTTGGGGATGACTTTCATTTATGACTCATTGGCTGAATTATAGACATTTTTGTATTTCCTTAATTTAGGTGTCTGTGGCAGCCATCTTGAGACAATGACTACATCCTGAAACACTAAATGGACCAGTGACATTTATTTTTGCATACAGGTCTTTGGTGAAATGATGTTAGATTGAATGAACTCTTAAAGGAACAGTTCTGATCTTTTAAAATTGAATTTTGTGGAAAGGTTAATCAGTTTTTAATCAATATCTTACCAGTTGTAGATAGCTCAAGCTTAAGATCTAATAGACTAGCAGTTAACTAGTTAATAAAGTCAGAACTGAGCTGTATTTCTCCAAATTGATGTTGTTCAAAGGACTTTTTCCAAGTAAAATATTAATCTGTTCTTTCCACAGAACGTGTCCCTTTAATACATTACATGTCAGATGACCTGTCTCTGCTGTGTTGACTAACTGCTCACAAACAAACCAATAATGCAGAAATGATCTCAGCAGAAACTAGACTCAGCGTTTAGAGTGAAAAGTTGAAGGTCTGTCGCAGCTTCACGAGGGGTTCATTTAATTATTGACAAGCAGGGTGGAAGACGCTGACGGTGTTGAAATAAGCAGAGCAGAAACAGGAATTTCCTCTGACGCACAGCTGGAATTTCAAAAGCAAGAGAGGAATATGATGTGTAGAATAAATTACAATGGAAATGTACTGACTTACAGACCGGCACTAATATCACCATTTATATCACCATCTTATCCATAAAGTAAATAGTAAATATAAACTTTTTATTAGTTTTTGCGTGTATGCATATGGTTTAGATTACTCTTGCAGACTACCAGCATGTTAGATGATGTGTTTTCTCTCTTGACCGCCTTAATCAATTCTTTATTATCCTCAGCAATTAAGGTACCTCACAATGATCAATGTTTTCAACAAGACTTCGATGTGGGCTTTGGTTGGAGGTTCTCTCTGCTTTATCTTTCTGCTTCCTTTTATTCAAATGTTGGATTTGCCTGAAACTAAACTGCCACAACAATCCAAATATATTGCACCAGTTGCCTCATGTTGCTGGAATATTAAAACAAAACCATGAGATTTTTTTTTCAGATTATGTTCCATGTCAATGGAGCCCAGTTGGTTCAGGACACAGAGATGAGTTCTTGTAGGTTTCAGTTTTACTGCAGTGAAGCTTTATGTCATGATTGACTCTATCTGATCTATTAAAAAGTTGAAAAACTGCAGCCTGCACCATATTCAATAACAAACATGATGGTCCAGTTACTTTAGAGTCTTTTCTTTCAAATTAAATAAATAAAATCAAACTCAACTTAAAAAGAAAGAAAGACAAACTAAATGTGCAAGAATATATCTGTCCAAATATAGACTTTATATCAAATATATTTAGCAATATTTCTGTTATAAAAGCCTATATTTGGAAGGGGTTAAGGATACATGACATTCTTTCATGGTCATATGTATTTTTTTACTGATGATTTATTATGTAATTTTGTTGCAGTTACTGACAGAGGTGGTTAAAAAATAAACAGGCATTCAAAAATTTTACTGCAGCCAATGAAAGTTATTAGGTAAATGATGTATTTAGATCATGATGGAAACCTGAAATATCTTTAAATATTTCTAGCATTTGTTCTTTTTTATCCCTAAGTAAATGCCAATTTTATTCTGAATCAGTCTGTTAATTATTTGGCTAAATACATGTCCCAAAGTGCTCTTCATGATTTACTGAAGAACACTGTAATGTATTCAGATGTCTTGGTTTTGTCTTGTTACCAGACAGAAATTTTAATTTGCTGCTATAAAAAGAAATGAGACCTTTTTGTTGAAAGGAAAAAAAAATGTAATCAGTTGTATGTAAAAGAATCCCTAAACATAGTTATATTGACACTCTAATGGTGATATACAATAATTTATTTCTGATCTTAAATATGCCATCTTCATATCACCTGATCTGCAGTGACTCCAAGATTATATAACCGTTACCTGAACTAAAAGAGTACTGTGTAGGTTCTTTTTGTGTGTGTTGTATAATACATACAGGGACATTTGATTTATAGTACAGCACATATTCTTAATAAGTACTGTGCAATTCTGGTCTGTGCATTAAGTAACAAGTGCTAAACAAGCTGCATTTCGTTGCTGTCATGTAAAAAAAACCTCGTATTTTCATTTTTCATCATTTTCAGGTTTTTGCGTAAGTCAACCCCACTGATCACTCTTCACATTTTTCTGTGATTTTTATAGATGTCTAACCAATAAAAAAAAGTGTTTAAAAGAGTTTGTGAACTCGGGACCACACAGGTTATTTAATTGAAAAGAAAGATGAAAATTTTGTTTTCGTAGCTACAAGGTTTCTGCGACAATTTGTAAGTTGAAAAGCTGTGATTCAAAATTGAATAACTTTAATTGTCTCAGCTCACAAATGCAAAACAAAACACAGACAACTGACATATAAAAAGATGCATTTCCCTACTGTTGTGCTTTGTTCCACTGTTTCAGGCCAACAAAGGTTAGTGTTTCTCCAGTCCTTTATCTCCTGCTCATTGAAGACTCCATTGTTCCCCCACTTAGATGTCCCAGGTCGTTTAAGTGATGCCTCTGTGATTACTCTGAATAAACACTTGACAAGAGAGATTTTTCTTTTCACCGCCTCCCAGGGCAGAGAGAAAAACTTTGGTCATTACCATAATAAGGTAAATTAGACTGCAAACCGTTGCAAGGCTTCGAGGAAAAGCGCTGACAGAGGTGTAACTTGTTGGCAGATCTTCAGGGGGAAAGAACTTGTAATTGCCTCAGCCACTATGTGCTTCCCTCTTTGGGGTATAGACTCCACATGACTCCTGTGAGCTGAGCCAATCTGTGTAGCTTTGATGAGAAAGTGGTGAGTAAGTGAGGTGTGTGTTCTACTTCTGTTGAAACCTGAAGAGGATAGTTCAAGGGTTTGTTCCGTTTTACTGAAGTGTCGTTGTGTGGAGTACATTTGTACCTCACCTGCAGCAGACGGCTCTCAGCGTGAGCCCAGTTTGGAGAATAGTGGAGAAATTCTCATGAGGGATTAAAGCTAACAGCTAGATGGACAGAGCCCAGTCTTCAGCAAAATTCTACTATGTAACACAACTCAAACTCAAAAGTTTGAAGCAGTCAGGGGACTACATCAAATGCTTTTACAATCTACCTTTATCCTGAGACACTTATTTACTTTTGTCACTACCAGCTTTAACAAACAGCATCTGTGCATATTGACTACTTGATTTATCCTGCCGCTGATCAGTGTAATTCCAAAACAACTACAAGATGATAAAATGAACAAATATGAAAGACAAAAAATAATTACATTTTATCAGGAGATAAAAAATATTATGCAGTCAATAGCAGTTTTTCCTGTTAAAATGCACACATTCCAACACAAAGGCTATTTGGTTGAAATTGAAACACATTTGAATATTGGTTGGTTCACATGGAGATATCTAAGCAATACTCGTGCTGTTTCAGCTTCAACTTCTGTGTTAAACTCCTGTGTCTAGTTATCCATATGTTGCATGTTTCAACATTAGCTAGAATTACTAGGAAGCATCAGTGTTTAAGATGTTATAGATGGCAGGAATATGCTCTTGCATTGATCTGTTTCTGACTAGCTGTTAGTTGGACTCCGGCAAAACCTTTTCCTGATTCTCTACAACGGCATTGCTTTGACTGCTGTCTACTGCAAGCAATGAAGATGCTTATTAAACTCCATAACCACACCACCCACCATAGAAGAAGAACAAGGAAAAGAAACAGCCCTTTAGGCTAAAATACTGGAAAAGAAACATGTTTTATTTATTATGTTTTTTGTTTGTTTTGATTTTTTCAATCACAGATTGATTATGTTTATTCCTATTAGAATAGAGCCTAATTGAATGCATATTGAGACTAAACACAGAGCCCAATATTGCTTGGTAGAAAACAGATAATGAGCACTACAATACAATTACTGCTAGAAAAAAATTGACACATCAGGATTGGTTGAAATAAGCTTAATGGCATTCATCCATTCTCCATGTTGGAAATCCTTATTGGAAACTATTTTTAAAATGTTGCATATTAAAGAAGATGAAAGGATTTTCTAACAAAGTATGAAAAGCTTTTAGCTCACTTTATTACAGTTAAGAAATGCATTACAGCCAAGAGTGTAATATCATAATTATACTGTCTTCTTCGTAGTAAGTAAATAAGAAAAAAATGAGTAAAATTGAAGATCCATTACTGCCAACAGCAAAACTTCACAAACAGCAAGCCAAGGCCAGCCTTCAGCCAAACTCAACCTCCTGAGAAAACAACTCATTTCCTCCTCTACCATGCACCTTTAAACTGCACCATGACCCTCTCTTTCAGGTCTCATTTCGCAGTCCCCTCCGTGTTCTGACTCTTAACATCCTGCTGATGGAGGAAAAGCGATCCAGGTCTGACTGTGAGCAGCTTGGCCACTCAGCCATGGCTGATAATTCACATCTGCTTCTGCGCCTCCCAGAAGCAGCTCAATACCTACGTTTCCTCAACATTTCACTTCTGAGCGCCGTCCCCTGTGGTTCCATGGAGGAAGGGGTTTATTTGATGTTTGATAAGGCTGGGAAAGAAGATGACAAATTGATGTGTCGCTCAAAAGTCTGACAGCTATAAATCTACTAGAAAGCAGAGTGTTTTAGAGAACGGCTTGTGGAAATCTTAAAGGCACTTGTTTTTATGAGGATCTCGCAAAGTTTTAGATTGTTTAAAGTTGAAAACTTTTTTTAGCACCGGTCTCCATTTTTGCAGACATTGGACTAGCTTATTCAATAAAAACAGTCCACTGTCTCAAAATTAGGTTAATATATTTTAGGCAAAACAGACTTCTACAGGGTGAGCCACTGATTCAGTGCAGTGAACTGGAGAAAATTAAAATAAACTAATCAGATTTATCACAGTGTAACTTTATAATTATTTACTCCATTAGCCATTAGTGGCCGACACAAAGTGCGTTGACTCGCAAAATTAGAATCCTTATCTGAATGTCCCAGAAACTTTCAGGATCCTAAAGAAACGTGTTGAAGGCAGAGGGATATGTCCCAACCTGGAGGTCTTCAAAGACATTTTGAGGGCATGTTAGTATCTGTGACACCAGGATGTTTTACTCACCGCAGTGAATCCAAAGAACCTCCGATGAGGCATCAAGGACCACATTTGTACTCAAACCTTTTTTTAAATTACTCATTCACGTTTGCTTTCAAACAGAAAATATCCTAAAAAAATAACCTATTTAGCTGTCACTTCTGCAGAACGCCACATGTTGAGGGTGGAATAAAAGGTTTTATTTGTGTGGGATGAAGCATGACACTGTGTTATACATTGATTTTATAAAAAGACTGAAGAACATGAGTGCTGATAAATTCTAAGAGCAGCATATTAAACAGTTATAAGATTCACAGATGACTTTCAGTGTTTTGAAATATTTTTCCCTGTAATCAAAGCTGGTTAGATCCAGATTTAGAGGCAGGAGATTAAAGATGATTATATGGCAAAATTCCTGTCCATGTAAAGCACCATGTAATCTCTGACTTGTGGAGCTTTCGATAATCTGTTGCTGGATCTTTGCCGAATTCCGGCCCCTTCGTTTTGCATGCAGGACAAATGGGCTCAAAATTCTGGCTTTTTGGCAGCACACGGCATGGAGTTCGTAAACACAGGCCTGTGCCTGGGTTTCAGATGCTGGAGGGAAGCATCCCACATGTTGTGCATAATTTGTTCTCCTATAGTAAAACGTAAATTTAAAAGTTAAAGGCCTAGCATCCCTTGAAGAAATGCATATCGTCCATCACCTTTCATTCAGTTTTAGATTAATCTTATGCCGAGGAAAGATAGAGTTATAGCTGATTTGGTCACACCTTGAAAATAACATTATGCGCAATATCACACTAACAGATCTGATGGCGCTTGGAGTATATCTTGTGAATGACTGTCAGCTAATACCAAATTTAAGCAAAATATCTGAGGTATAGCCACTTCATATCTGTGTTGACTCTAGAAGTTAATTGGGTGTAGATATAAAGCCAATATTTACTTTCTGACAGTTTCATTGAAGTCTATCCAGCGGCTCACAAGATATTTGTGCTCAATGTAGGCGTTGGGGATGGTGCTCAGCTACTGCCATACCAATATTTAGCTCAGATTTGTTATAGCCATGGCTGTGTTGTTTAAATTCAGTTGCCTCTAAAAGTTAATCAGCTATAGATGCATGTCCAGTGATTATTCCCTGAAAGTTTAATTAAAATCTATTCAGCAGTTTGTGAAACATTTAGCTAACAGACAGAGTTGATTCCAGTAGGTAATGGCAAAGTTTAAAAAACAGATATTGTGCGATCGGTTAGCGCTTGGAGTTTTAGTTCTGGACCAGTCTCAGATACAAACACACCAAATTTCAGATCAATATCTGCAAAATTGACTGACCTGTAGCCATTTTTGTGCTTGCTAAAATTGCTTTGCTGTGGTAGTTTATGAGATATTTTGCTAACAGCAGAGAGAAATTAACACATTCACGCACACAGACAGGCAAAAACATTATCTCTCCACCTTCGATGGTGAGCACTACGAACAACAATTCAGGTTAAACAGCTGAAAAATAGGCAGAAACTAATGAGGGAAGGATTCAGAGAATAATAAGGGGTTAGTTGTGTATCTGTCTGAGCTAGTAAACCTTACAATTTTCCTGTAGGATTTCTCGCAGACGTGTCTCTAAAATAGTGGCCAATGACAGAAAGCGCACTGCACATCTTGAGGGACGACAGAGACATAAGGACCTTGCACAGAACTCGCCTGTTTCTGTCTCTTCCTTTCTCTTTGCCAGCCCAGGGAAACAAGCACCTCGTCAACTCGAATTCTCAAGTGCAGCTGAAGTGGGATAGTGCAATCTTGTGCAATTCTTGTGCCACATTACAGCTTACAGTGAGTTTCTCTCGTCGCCATCTTTACACTTAAAATAACCGAGCAGATGGGATTTCCAAAATCTACTTCAAAGGCGGAAATGTTTCAAAGTTTTCATAATGAGAAGACAGAGAGACAAATAGGGATTTTCCTGACATCATTAAGAGCTTTCAGACCTCGAAATGTGACAAAATCTTCTTTAGTACGTTTCAGCACAGCTGGGTGAACAACATGAAAACCCAGGAGGTTTGAAAAATGTGAAATTTATCAAAAATGATGAAGATAAATAATTTACATAGTTGTAGCAGCAAAGTGACAGACAACTCAAATAATACAGAAATCTGTAAAAAGAATGAGTAGAATGCATTTTTTTAAAAGTATATAGCAATATTTTTTTATCGTACAGAGCTGAAAAGCCAAAATGTGGGGGATTAACTTTTGGAGCCAGCTTGATTCAAGAGGTCACCACAGCAAAGTGACCTTTAAAAAATTGCCATAACTCAGTCAGTTTTGCAATTATTGACCTTAAATTCAGTGTAACTGTAGCTGCTGACCCCCAACAGAAGTTCTGATTGCATAAGATCTTTGCTTAAAATGTTGCCACTAATTACATGAAGTCAACTCTGTCTGTTAGCAAATAATCCCATAAACCTCTGGACAGATTTTAATGAAACTTTCAGGAAATATTCATCAGATGTACACTCACAACTGATTAACTTTAGGAATCAATCCAGTTGAAAATGGCTGCTCACTCATAGTATTGCATGAGATTTCACATCACTTTCTTTACAAGGTTTGACCAAAATCTCTATTATTTCTTAACATAAAGTGATCTTAGTTCAAAAATATGGCATGAAAGGCGATGGGTGATATGCATTCCTCAAAGGAATGCAAGATCTTTATTTATTTCTATTATTTCTGTTTTACCTTAGTGGAATTAAAAGACTGTCTTAAAAGTTTTTGTCAAGATCTGTGCAGTAGACTGACTCAAACAGAGCAAAATGTTTGATATTAGATCAGGTGCTTCATTTTTAATGATTTAAAATATATTGACCATAATTTCCTTTTTCTAAGCTTTGTTAAATCTTTATCTAATCTACAAAATGTAAAAAAAAAAATATTGTTCTAATGATTAATATTTAAGGCAGGATTATATTCTGCTTATTCATACTGATAAAATCTGATAAAACATCAGTTCAAGATTTAATTTAGGCGGTGGGAGAGGTGAGTGCAGTTTTAAACTACCATAGACAGTCTTTGATCAGCTTTGTTTTCTTTAAAAACACACACAGGAGAGATGCAGCATGGCAGAAGATAAAAAAGGCACCTCATGTCGTTTTAATAAATCAGTCGCTCAAAAGCAACAATTATAGCACCAATTACATGGTGTTCTGCTTCAAAAGCCTTAAGGAGATGGTTCTTTGCCGAGCAGTCGGGAGCCTCTTGTGTCGCTCTGCAGCTGCTTCGTTTTTGTTCCATTGCTCCTTACAATAAAAAATATGAAAGACAAGAAAAACTGACAGCCTCTCAAGAATAAAAAGCACAAAGTGACAGTTGTTTTACAAACACCTCCTTAAGAATGATCCCTGTCAGCAGCTAGCACGCTGACGGATCGTGATGCCCCACAAGAAGCACAGGAGCCTCAGTTTTTGTGCCTTTTGACGAGGAACTGTGGCGTCAGTTATCATTAAATGTAACTTAAAACTGTTTGGATGAAGACATAATTATAGTATAGATGGAGTATAAGCTGGAGGATCGATCAATAAACTGAAATCATTCCAGCACTGATGACTGTATTGTATTGATTGTATTGTAACTTAAAAAAAACTTACTCAACTTACTTTTAAATGCTTAAAATGTATGTTATGTTGAAGCACATTATCCGTATTTTTACCAACTGTAAGGCCTGACCAGTGTACCGTATGGAAACGTGAGATGGAGCATATGGCATTTGCTTGTTATTGAATTACTTAAGCGTAAAATTAATGCACACACAAGTGAGATTAAACACCCTGTGAGTGAAACCTCAGCAGCCCAAGGACAGCGGGCCTTCATAAGCATGATTATCACGTATAAAAAAGTGAGTCACGGCCAAGTATTATAATTATTATGCTTCCACAGTCCTACTGTTTCTGTTGCCTCCGCTCAAATATCTCTGATAATTATCAGGCGGTTTTGGTTCTTTTATTTCCTAAATATTGCTACTCGACTTGATTTCGGAAAGCTCTTTTAAGAAAGCCTTTGTTGACGCCGTGGCTGTGGATCTCTGCCAGCCACTCGAGGCGGGAAAAAGAGGCACACAGAGGGCAGCTCGTGTAAGAAGGGACTGTGTTGACCTCAACACTCAGCACCCGCAAGGGGGGCTTAAACACTTCGGCTAAATGAGGGCCCCGTCAGATAGGCACTAAATGGGAACACTCCAAGCTCTCCTCCATCTCTGTATCCCCCTGAGCCAACGCTGCAATCAGTGTGTGTTCCTCCAAAAACACTCCCTCACACATACACTTCTACTTGCATGACACTGCGCACACACGCATGGGTACTGAATTTTACTATCTCTCTTTTACACATTAGAAGACTCAGCGGTGCCCTTCTGTTTAATTTCCCTCCTGTACTTGTATCGTTCACACCTTCTATCAGCAGGTTAAAGGCTCACTGGGAGGGACATCGATTGCATGTAAAATAAAAGGCTTAAAGGATTGCATATCACCCGCCTACTTTAATGAAAGTTATATCCCTTTTGATTAAACCTCACGTCCCAAGAAGTGTTAGTAACTGTAAATGCGACTAAGTTACGGCCTTTTTGTGTTGCCTAACATTGATTAGTTGTTGTGGCCGTCTTGAATTGGGTTCACTCCAAAAGTTAACGAGTTGCAGAAGTCCAATCAGTGATTACTTTCTGAAAGTTATATGAGATATTTTAATAAAACAACAAACAAATAAGTACACACACGCCCACACACGCAGGGAGAAAAAAATCACACTTTCGCCTTCAATAATAAAACAAGAAACCCTTTCATCATTAAACTGGATCCACAACTCTTCTGCAGGGTAGATATAAAAATGATTCATATGTTACACTCTCTAAAGTGACATGAGCTAAACTAAACATTAAAAATGGGATACTTACAATCAGCTATGTGTAAACAGGGGAGTGGTTGTTGTTGAAGTCACTACTAATGTCCTAAATATCACATTAAGTACAAAATACATTTAGGCATTTGCCAATAGCAGGAATTTATTGCTTTAAGATTTTCATAGACTTACTTTGTCGGTGAACACAGATAGAAAGAGGCTCACTGCCATGCTGCTATGAAGAGTTTGTCTACATTTATTTTTAATTTATTGATTTATAATTTTTCTGATGGCTTAATATAAGAGGAGAAGAGAAAGAAAAAATATTTAATGTGCACACATTTTCATACACGGGGCTCTTGAAGTTCTGCTGCGTCACATTCCTCTGTGATTAGACCTCTTGGGTGACCACTTAACCTAAATCTTGTTCTCTGGGGCCACTTGGCATTTCAGAAACTGGGCCGTCACTCACTCAGGATCTGATGAAGCCTCTCTGACCCCCCCGAGGTCCTGAAAGAGAAACAGTAGCTACTGCAGAAAGACAAGAAGACTCCTTCAAACCATTAAACATGATGGGTTTTTTTCTAGAAGCAAGCAAGCCCAAAAAATGTCCCAACAGACAAAAGAGATTTTGTATTCTTTGCAATAAAACTGGAAAAAGATTGCTTTTCGAGGAGAAGTAGTATGTGCAGATCTCTTTAGTTTCAACAGTTCTTAGAGTTGGTAAATGTTTACTTTTCCTCTAAGTAAAGTACAACCATTTCCTCGTTAAATGTTTTTTTTTCCATCTCAAAACCCATGGCTTATTCTTGCTGACTTGAGTTAAACTTCTTTAGAGACGTTGCCTCTGCCTCATGTCTCTAAGAGGTCTACTCCTCATTCAGAATTCATTACTAAACTAAACTTTGTTTTTATAGTTGCTGTCACTTTTCTGAACAGTTTCCCACAGACATTTTTGTCTTTTAGATAATAAAGTTACCTACCGTTGCTTCGCTTTCACACAGGTATCTTGATGCTATTGTGCTGTCTCGGTGATGATGAGACAATTACTATCAATTTGTGTCTTTTTGCCTCACACCTAATTTGCATCCTCTACTTTACTCTATTATTGGCGATACATTTCAGTTTGTATGTCGCAGAAGGAGAAAAGCTGCCACACCCTTTCTTAAGGTGCACATACTCCCTTATCAAGTTTTTTTTTAAAACAACAAACCTCAACCTAAGCATTAACTTTCTGCAATTGCCTCACTTCCTCCCAAAACACATGCTGTGTTTGAAATGTTTGCTTGCTCACTATATCAGGTTTGCTGTTTAGAAAACCAAGTAAGAAATAGGGATAGCCAGTTGTTTTTGCATTTCAAACACTACTTGAACACAGCGGGGGTTCATAAATATGGATCGAGTATTCCCAATTGCATGTCACATAAACAAAAGTAGGCAGCATACACTGAAATACTCGCCTGAATCTGGGGTAATGGACAAAATCATTTTGCTGGCTTTGGCTGAGAACAGGTGAATAACATCATTTGTTCTCAAATCACTGACAAAATCTAATAATGACTTGGCTACACTTTTTTATTGTAATGTACCCATTTACACAAACATGGACTGTAACTGTGTCACAACCATCACTCTAATGAAATGATAAAATGTTTAAGACTATTATTAGAAGAACATGCAGCTGGGATTTTATTGTTGCATATTGCAATGATCAGTTGCAATACACACACACTTTTTTTCATTCTGTTCCATCATTCTGTTTATGTGTTTTGGAGTTTAGCTGTATGCTGAGCATTTAGCCATTTTTGTGAGTAAGCTTTAGTATTTCTTTGGCCAGCTCAAGTCATTTTGCGCTATGGTCAATGTCTACCAATGCAGTGTAAAATCTCTATACACTACTTTTATTGCACCTGTCTTGAATTTTTAAGGTTCTATATAATGAATCCAAAAGCTTTCTGTTTAGTAAATAATAGTTTGAAAAGGTGTACTTCAAATTTCAAACACCACCAAAAAATGTATCACTCACAATAAAGTGCCCTATATAGTGAAAAGTGTACAATTGAACACAGTTTATACTGTATATGAGGTTCATATGTCTGCATCATATTTGGTACTGTCTCCCTTTTTAGTATTCAACCCCAGACAATGATGGTATCTCTGCTCTTTTAAACAGAAAAGGTGTCTGTCATTCAAAACTTACCTATCTCCCCTCAACCCACACATTCATACATACCTTTCTCTCATGCATCAGTCTCAATGTTTGTACAGCATCAGTCAAGAAAAAGATCTTGGTGATGGGTGTAAATAAGCTCTGCAGTGAGGTTTCACAACCAAATATACTTTAAAATGTCTCTAAGAGGAAAAGGGGCCAGAAAGGGAATCTGTATTGGCCTTTGTAACAGGAAACCAATCCCTGAGACCTTGACATTTACACAGCAGTGGAAAAATACTCCTCATCGCCTTTTGTTTTCCAGCCTGATTTGGTTCCTCAGATGTGTTTTGTCTTCCTGCCACAGAGCCAGCAGGGATAAAATGTCTTTTAATATCTAAGACCCACTGGCGTGCCCATGAACATCCAATACACTGTCAGGTTGACCTCTAACATTTGTATTTAACAAAATTCAATAGAGAGTTTTGTATAAACAACTGTCTATTGCATTTACAAAGGCGATTTGAAGGGCACATCATCTTCTGCCAACTGACGATTTGTTGAAATTTCAGGGATATACATGGTCATGTCCTGAACGTTTGATATTCAAACCTGTTATTTTCATTTCAACATGCCAATTTCTTTTTTTATTTCTATCACATTAATGCTACACTGATGGAAAAATCTTTCATTTACGCTGAGTTTGACACACATACACCAATTTTTAGATGGACAGTCTGTAGTTTAGCAAACTCAGAATGAATGACTGAACAAATTGCATGTTCTTTCATATAATTTCAAAGGGGCATTTGTTTTGCAATACACTAAACTTTTTTTTTAATTTTTTATTCATGGTCCCTAGTAGTCATGAAGTGGATTTGGGAACCTCAGGATCTCATCTTTGCTCAGTGCAGCTGAGGTCATTCTTCTGGCGTCTTCAAGCATTGACCTTCAGTGAGCGACTGAGTGTGAAGAGGCTGGGATGAGAGTCAGCTCCAGTTTATCTTGGAGTCTTGTTCTTGAGCGATGGTAAACTAGACTAGGAAATGAACAGATGGACTGGAGCTTTGTGTAACGTAATGAAGACGTTGCTCTGGTCTGTTGTGATGAAGAAGGAGCTGAGCCAAAAGGCAAGTCATGACCTTTAGATTGACCAAAACAAAAAATCCTAGCTAAAAGCGGCTGAAATGAGCTTCTTCCATAAGGTGGCCCGATTCAGCCTTAGAGATATAATCAGGAACTTTATCAACCAGGTGGAGCTCGGCATTGAAAAGATTCAGCTGAGGTGGTTCAGGTATCTGATTTACAATGCTTCCTGGACGCCTCCCTTTGGAGGTTTTCCAGGCATGTCCCACTGGGAGGAGACCCAGAACTCACTGAAGGGATTATATATCGTTTCTGGCCTGGAAACACCTTGAAATCCTTCAGGAGAAGCTGGAGTTTAAAGGAAGAGTCCACTTTGGTTTTCATGTTCAAATTATGAATATTTAAAAATTGTTCAGTCTGCAAATCATTATAAGTATCCTTGGTGTTAGCATACTTTATTGCAGAGGACTGTTTGTCTCAGTTTTTTCCAGCAAGGCTGCTTTTAAAGCCATTCTAAGGTTTTTATTCAGAAAAAAAGGCTCTCCATTGTGTCTTGTCTCTGTTGTCTTTTCAAAGGCTTTGATTTCACTTGTTCCTCGTTAGTTCTTCTATTTGTCAGAAAATTGTGTCAGCTATGAAATATTCAGCAGCTCCAAAGTGAGCAGAAACAGCCTCCTCTGGATCAACACACAGTCGATTTCCTTGAGATCTAAACAAGTTACGGGGGAGTCTTCACTGTTTACTTCTGAACGTTCAGTTTTTCTGTGTTGTGTTGTTTTGAATAATTTAAACCTGGTCTTCGGGGGCAGGAAACAGTCTGTGAAAGCAAACTTTACTTTATGGTCAATTTTTTACAACAAAAAGCAAATGTTTTTCTTAAAAGAGTGCAGGTAAATGACTAAACAATGAATAAAGCAAGAATTTCTCATTGTTACACTTTTTACCTGTCCGACTCATTGACTTCTCGTAAAATAAATGCATTATAAAATTAAATCTGAGCATCAGTTTTTGGTTTGAATTTCTTTCTCATGACATGTATAAAGTAATTCAGATTGTTGCTTTTATTTGTTTAACATATCTTTCTATATTTTCCTATTTGCAAAATACCAAACATCCAATCTTAGGTGCTCGATAATTTTTAATTAAATGTCATTTTAATTTTTAGCTTAAAACAATATGTCTCTATTCACAGTTCAGTTCTTTGGACTGCACTGTGAATGGACCGCACTTTCATGTTAATGGAGCCAATTTGCACTAATATTTTGTTTGTATTGTCAATTAAAAGCTTACACAATGCACTGTTTTTTAACACTGTATAGACAGTTAACCAGCGTGTGCTGAAGCTGATGTTGGAACAGGATGCATTATGAATAAAAATGTTGTTTAAATGATTGAGAGAATTCATCCAAATGAAATGTCTTTGATTTAAATTCAAAAGGCAATTCCAAGTAAGCAGAATGGGCTATTAATAATGTTTTATTAGCTGCCCAAGATTTGGTCAGAGAATGAGGAGCTGCTATTATGTCTGATGAATAGAATCACTTTAAGGCTCTGAATGAAGTTAGCACCATTTGTATTCAGTTTGTTAAATTTATCAAACCTTTTAAATCACTCTTTAGATTCCCAGTGTTCTTATTCTGGAAAACCACTTTCATAAAAATGAACAGAAGCTTTAAAGAAATAGCTGAACAGTAGCTGTGCAACAGGCACGTATCTGGTGGGAAACTAACATTATTTGAACGTATCGTAGCACGGGGATCAACTCCAGTCTAGATGGTGACAGTAATATTCAGTCTGAACATGAACTCTTGACAATAATTCAGGCTGGGACACTTAAACTTCAAGCAGAAACTTTTACTGGAGGTGAAAGAGAAGCAAACACTGAATATCAGCCACTTCATCATGACTTTCAGGTGTTAATGCATCCACAAATAAAGTTATACTCACTCTTCTATAATTTATTTCCTATAATAATCAAGTTACACACACTATGAGAAGAACAAGAGGAAAGGATGCAAAGTAAAATGACGGACACCCAGTCAATAATAGTGTTAAAGGGAGCTACCTTGATCGTAGATAGCAACCTCTGAATCTTAGAATCTGTGATTCACAAACAATCTGTGTCACCATCTTAAATCTAGACACCTGATAACCTGATAGGCCCACCTATTCTGAAGACTTAAATTTAACTTCAGGGGAATATTTTTATTGGCATCATCAGCGCACTGTTTAGTTCAGCTGAAAACATCCCATTATGATGATGTAGACTAATTTCATCATATTTTATATGACAAGAAATGTAATGAAATTTGGTCTTTATTTTGTACATATCCATACCATCACTCACGTCTTTGATTTAGACACAAGTCTAACTCACACATGCTTCAGTTCAGGCTTAGTTTTCAGCCTCCCCCTTTTCTATCATTTAGTTATGTACATTTCACTCTGTTCCCAAACATGAATCGCGGTGTATGCATGTATTAGGATCAAAAATGAACCCATCCATAGTCGAGTGCATCTCCTTCAGGCTTTGTAAATATAATAAGCACTCAAAGAGACACTTTTCCAGCCCACTTCCCACAGTGCCAATGAAGAGTTCACAGGCTCTGTCACGTCTACGATCACAGCCTCCTCTCTAAAAGAACCCAACATAAAGCTTCAGCGCTCACCAGTCTGTCTTCAGCACATCCCGGCAATTAGGACCACGGGCCTGGGGGAGAAAGGATGGCAGATAAGGAAAGCTGGGCTGCTAAAAGACCACCAGCTCTCTGTGTACCATCTCAGACTGAACTCACTTTGAATTTCATCTCAGTGTCTGTCTTCTTGTTCTTGTTTCTTTTTTTCTTTTTTCTTACAGTCTCAATGAAGTTATCAGAAATTAGTGTGAATGCTTCTAATTATTCTCCTTTATGCAAACTACAAAAGAGCTTAACAATGTCTTAACCTTTAAGGGGGTGTAATTATGGAGCTGAAAAGTGAGAATAAGTCAGTCAAAATGTAAAAAAAAGCTGTGAACAAAGGCAAATATAATGAACTCATGAGCATATTTTTTTTTACTTCTGTCTATCTTGATGGGGTGGTTAAAGTCTTCTGGAGTGGGGTTTTGTGGCGTGTACAAACAACTAATATGTTATCTGCTGTAGATTAGCTGTTCATAAAAACCTGCTTGTAAAGACAGTTTTTTCTTCTGACCAGACTGAACAACTAGTCCAAGTAAGGCCAACCCAAAGTAGATTACTGCTGTCTTTATAATTGTATTAATCTCAAGAAACTGGCAAAATAGTAGCTATATAAATTATGTATTTAAAAAGTAATCTGCAGCTTTAAAATACAACTAGGTTTTGAACTCAAGCAGCGGGGTCTGATTCAAAACAAACAAAAACAAAAAAGAAATCAATGGACCAATAAGAAAAAAATCCCAGATTTCTATTTTTTGGGTAAAACTGATGTTTATAAGCTTAGTTTATATTCCTTTTTGCTGGAGTGGACGAAAAGGTCATCTCAGACAATAAACAGAAAGACCTTCACTGCAGAAATATGAGAGAGGCAGAGAGAAAAAGTCTATAATGTGCGTAGTAAGAATATTAAAACACAACCATATGTTTACAAAGCAGAAAGTTGGTTGTTGCTGTATTCAGCTTTAAAATATAGTTTATTGGAACCTAAAGTGTTCTTCCATTAGGCTCTCATTTTGTAAATCATTAACCATAAAACTTAATTCCACCTTTAAAGAGGAATACATTATAAACCTCTCTTTTTATTGTTCATAATTTACAACAAAAAAAAAAGGCTAATCGTGCCTTTGTCTGATTGACTGTATCTCAACAGGGAAATTATTGGTCATTAGAGACACTCACTGTACAACACATTACAGCCATGGAGCAGCTTCAGTCAATATCCTTATCCTTGCAGTGGCTCAAGTTACAAAGATAATGCAAAAAGAATCGCTGGCGCAAACACAAGCAAATCGTCCGAAGTGTTTAGCAGAAGAAGCCAATAAATAAAAAAGGTCTTCTGTTTGTGAGATAAAAGAAACCTGATCTCAAACAGTTTATTTCTTCGCTGGACATATGCATCCCTATTAAAAAAAAAAATAATAAATATGTCTGCTGTGTCCTTATATCATGTTACATGTTTTATTCTGGCTGTATTGACTTCTGTTTCTGCAGTGATGGTGCTTTTGACGGCACATGGAGCAGTGGTCCATCTCCATTTTCGTAGCAGGACACCAAAGTGTCCCTGCACTTTTCTGTAGTCTGTCTTGATATAGTTGTAAGAAGATGAATGAGAATAAAAAGAAAGGCAAACATATCAAATGCAATAATATATTTCAGCACAAAGTCCTATTTTAGGAATATTTCATTGTTCAAATAAGGTTTTTTTTGTTTTTTTATGTGTAACTGTTTTCATGCAACCTTTTGTCTGGATGAAGCTTGTTCCTCTGTTTTGTTGCTTTGGTGTCAGATACGCTGGAGCTTTTTGACTTTATGATAAAACATGTTGCTTCCTTTGAGCATGCCTTATTGTTCGTAACAACAGCAAACAATGGAATCCATCAGAGGGAGTGATTTGTTTTTATAGGTCCTTAAATGATTTACTTTGAAGCTGATATGGTGGAAACTGACTTGTTCTAGCTGTTGTTTTATGCGGCATCTTTTCGGCATCAGGGAAAACTGTGGATTGATCCCAATGCTGCAAGGCTGAACTCTGGTTCCTATTTGTTTTTCACTTTTATTTTTCTTGTGTGAGGCATATCAAGAATGTAATAAAGTGCATACCAGAGGTTTATAAAATAAAAACACATTAAACCTCCAAGAGAAACTATAATAAAGAAACACTTTTTGGCCGCATCCATGATTTTCCTCACTTTCTTGCACAGTTTTTAATTCTGACGACAGAATATTGTGATAAAATGTCAATCTATCACAACACTTCCCAAACTACATCCCAGAAGAAAACACCTCACCTCGTCTTTTCAAGGCAACAGGGGGGATGATAGACAAGTCAACACTATTCCGTCTCCCAACAGACAGAAAATGACACATTGAGTGCAGAAAGACATCCATAAATAACACCTGACCATCTTCGCAACAGTTTTAGTTTGTGCACGTCACAACATCTTCTGTTTTCATACATGCTTCAGATTTGTGTTGCAGATTCATCCCGTTTGAGCTGATCTCTTTACACTTTAAATAAATTGCTCATTTTACCACAGTGTTATGATATGATTTAAACAAGACAAAAAAATAAAATGAAACATAAAAAACACAAGAATCTAACAAAAAAATTGTTTTTGAATACAGTAAGAAGTAACATGCTCAGGTTTATGGCATCATTTGGTAAATATTTAGCATTTATATTGTAAAACATGTCAAATTTACTTTTAATTTATTATATAGAAAGACAATTTCTGGCCATGCATCCAGAAGTTGAACTTTTTTTTTTCTTTACTTTTCAGTTGCTGTTCTTACCTTAGTTTATATGTGGCAGTCCATGCGTGCTGCAGTTTCTTAGCTGCTGCAGGAACTTCTAGATGAGATGTCGCCTCCACTACTGTCAGAAAAAATACTTGATTCAATCGGATTGCTGTGCTGAGCAAAGACCTATTTAAATTCAGTTTTGCACAGAAGAACATTAATCTCCAAATCACAACATAACTGGAAATGAGCGGGGAGTAAATTTTCCCGTGTTGAATGTACACACAGCCTTCCTTTTGTGCCGCGTTGACACTCTGTGTTAGCGTGATTATTGTCTTTCGGTATTTTTTTTATGCATGAACAGATGTCTGCAAAGTTGCCTTCGGCTTTTCTTTCAAGAGACAGACTTAAAGTCAAATCGGCATTCACGCTGCTCAGAATGTTGACGGCCCTCTGAGAGCGCATAAACATAAAACTGCATGAAATTTAATAATGTCTTACTGAAAAAAATACAGCAGTATCTGACTGTTCTCATTGTGGAAGCATCGGAAGGCAAATGAATTACTGTACAGCGCATAAGGAATGGAAATCACCTGGTAAAGACGTGTGTGGAGTGCATGTTAAGTGTTTAAGGGAAGGAGAGGAAGGACTATTTTCTCCTCATTAGGCAGAGCAAACGTTTATAATATGGGCACTTCTTGTTTCGGGGTTTTGTATCAGCACAGGGTCAGAAATGAGTCTTGTGGACAGTTTTCTAAATCTCCTCGCCAAGTCTTCAACACACAGTTCAGTTCAGGTTACCTGCACTGAAAAATAGTTGTATTTGTTTGAGTGGAGGCAGCATTGACAGACATGAAAAACCCTATTTCTACTTATTTTGACCACTGCGTCGGTCAGGTAAACAACAGAGCTTTCATTCTAACTGCTTCTATCCTACAGGTTAAGCACTGAAGCACAAAGCTGTTAAGTTTGGCTGACGGTGATGAGCTGAGAGTCAAAGTTCATGTTCATATGTATTAAGTCAATTATATTTACAGCTGATTATGTAAGAGATTTACTGGTGACCCATGAAATAGGGGTTAGCGTTTTAGCCTCCTAATCAGCTAAGATAACATGCTTGACCACATCTCAAAACGACGATGGACCAATCATGTGTTGGTTAGATGAAAAGTACACAGTACTAGGTTTACTGTGGTTTTACTAAACTTTGTTTCATGATATTCTTTCATAACTAATATTTCCCTTTTCCCACATTTCTGTGCAGTGGCGCAGGGGGCTGGTGCCTGTTAAGAGACGGGCTGCACAAAACAACAAAGAGACAAACCTTTCACACGTAATGACAACTTCGAGTCACCAATTAACCTAAAGGGCCTGCCCTGTGTGTATGGAAAGAGACTGTATTAGCTGGAGAAAACCCACACATGCACAGGGAGAATATCCAAACTCTACACAGAAAAGTGGCATCTGTGTGAGGCAACAGCCCTTACCACTGCTCTGCCATGCCGCTTCAGTTTTTATCCAATACAGTTGCTTACCGGGTAATAATAGACAAGTGTAATTTAAGAGGGATTTTCTTTTAATCTTTTCCCTTAAAGACTTCTACTTGATTTGCTCAAACTAAACTGTAAAGAATCTGCAGTATATATCAGCGCTTGAGTGCAAGTAAAGCAGGCTGTGTTATGTTTTGCTTCCCTATTCCATTCCTTTTTTGTTGCAAAGTAAAAATCTAATAATAATAACTGAGGCAGCCTTCCTCACCTTCGAGTTGGTTCGGTTCACAGCTAGCCACAGTTGCAAGTTAAACAGACTTCAGTTACTGAGATATGACGTGAAGACAGCAAAAACTATTTAAAAGTCTGTTAAAACTTTAAAGCGTAATAACACCCCTGCACTTCTTTCTGTGAATCAGACATATTAGAGTAAAAACCTTTGCATTATGTCACTCTAATCAGGTGTGCAAGACATAATAGATAGTTCATGAAAATTGGAATTGAATTGGCGCTTTCATAAACTTGAGCACACCCAGGTGTGTGAGCCCCCAGTGAGTTGAAAAGATGTGTAACCTAAATTTAACATAAAAGTGAATGACTGGTAGGCATCTATATCTAGTTTTGGATGTCAAAGTGAGGTCTGAATTGAGCTAAAATTGGTCAGAAAAGGGTATTACAAGGGTCAAATCCGAGTCTTTGCTTGCATCCAACTGAGTTAAACAGCTTCATTCTGTAAAAAGCACTGTTACATTATGAGACTGTGCAGAATATATGTGGGGCGTAGTCACTGTAGTAATAAGATTTGTATCTTTCAGATTTTTGCTACCCGATTTATAACATAATTAGGCACTCATGAGAGTATGAAGGATCAATAAATTGCTTTTCTATTTAGTATGCACACAATTCACACAGGATATATAGACTGTCATCCCTTACTAAGTTCGAGGTCACTACAACAAAGCAGTAAGTGTGCCACTGAAGCTCTTTAAAGACACAGCCCAGTCCATTAAAGGTAGTGGTCATTAGACTTTCAAATAATGTGCTTGTTTATCGTAATAGCCAAGGATGTCCCGGTCAGACAAGCCTTTTTCTTTCTCCTTGTCTGTTGTTGAGTGTCCTCTCCTGATAAATATCCCATTAATGCTTGTGTTCCTCTTGGTGGCCTGGCCATGTGGGAATACTGTGTGGCCACACACACGCACAGAGTCCGTATAACTTGCTCATGTTCGCCTAAATGTTTACTTCAACTCGTGCCTCACAGGGCAAGCACACAAGAATATCATTAGTTCCTGTCCCCCTTGTGTTTCGTAGCCACACAATGGAGCAATTGTTAGCATGTGCGTGTGTGAGTGTATCACACGGAGGCCACTATTGTAAGTTCCACTGGACCTGCTCAGACACCTAGTTTGCAGGATTATGTAGCACCTCCCTGCAGGCAAATCTCGTTTCCCAATCTGTCACTCCCCTTCTCTCCTCTTCATAACTAACCCATATGATGCCTTTTTGTTTGCTGCATAACTGAAGAAAAGTTCAAACAAAAACCGTGTGTATTCCACTCTCGGTCTTGGTGGTCATGTGGCATTTTATATCACTGAAGGTTTCGAAACAAGAGGAGAAATCAATATGGCCTTCCTGTCACAACAGTGTATACATTTCAGAAGCAGTGGGCAAGATCAGCTGATGTAGTTGTCATAGTTTGTCATGGTTTGGATCTTTGTTGTTGGCTTTATTTCATATTACATTCTGTTTGAGTTTCTGGGGTTTCATTTTGAGTCTCGGCAGTTATGGTCATTCAGTCCAGTTTTGTAACTTTGATCATATCCTCCTGATGTCCTCAACAGTTCCTGGGTCCAGGTCCTTACAGACCACCTGGCTTTCATCAGTAATCAGCACACGTTTTCAATTACTTGCTGTTCATTTTCAGGTCCTCCTGTTACCTCCCGTTTAAGTCGTGCTAAACATTAAACACATACAAACATACAGATTAATTCTGTCAGGCTGTTTACATAACAAGTAAAACAAGATCAAATTTACCCAATCCTTTGGTAACACATTCACATAAGGCCATGTACTGAATATTTATAATAGTGCATTTCCACAAACCATTTCTTTAATCTATGTTGTTTATTAAATAGCTAACAACTCTGCATTTCTCCTTTGGCATTATGAGACTAACTATTTTTCCTGCATGTATCAGGTTAAAATAGAATATCTTAAATAAATAGTTTGCTGTAAAAACAAAAACTACAGATCGGCTGCTTTATTGCTGTAGATAAAATGTGCTCTGAGAGACAAAAGCAACTCGCTAATAAAGTTTCTGCAAAGCATTAGAGGTCATTTGTGAGTTTGAAGTGTTTATGTGCACCATATTCCTGTGACTTCTGATTTCAGCCCCCTTTGAACTGAGAACAGAGAGAATGGCAGGTTATACAGTGCAGGAGAATGAAATATTTAGTATTCTGTAGGAGTGCTATCCCACCGCTGGTGTTGTGCCCTGCATAGATGCACAAAGTTTCTTCAGCCCCTCACTGAGCACAGCAGTGGAAACAGAGTAAGAAATGCAATCCTACAGATCATCCATTATGTTCATGTGATACTGCAGCTGTACCTGATGAACAGGTGAATATGTTGTTGTTACAGCTGCAAGTTTGAGCACAATGTGAAAGTGAAAAGGATATGTTGTCTTACAGCTTCTGTCCTTTGTTCATCCCACTCAGGAACAAAGCTCCTTGTGTGATAATTTAATACGATATTTAATCAATATGTTTGGTAATGTTGCTTATTTTCTGCAATTTGATTATGTTTTGATCAGATTATATGTCTGTGGTTTATTCTCATGTGAAAAAGGTCAAATAATTCATAAATCTGAGTGGGTATAATAAGATTACAGACTGTATGGAAAGTAGAAGACACTACCATGACAACAAAGCCAGCCTTGTGAACATTATTTACATAAAACCTCGCAGTTTTTCTAATTAGCAGACATGCTGAAATTTTTACATGCCGAAGAGAGCGCTGACTATTTCAAAGCAGAAACATGAAGACTTTTTGCCGCGCCGCACACTTTTTTGTCTTTTGCTTCACAGAGACTTGGAATGGAATATCTGGTTCAGTGCCCACATAATTGACAAACATACAAAATTATGATTTAATTACTGTCACTGATCAGTACTGTACTGTAAGCAGACATACAGTATCAGATCAGATGTTAGTGGCAATGATCAGAAATGTTTATGTTGTCCCAGCAGAACAAACTGCATCTTCTTCCAGAGCAAGGTGTGATTCCAACAATAATTATGCAGTTAGTTACTCATGTTTTTATGCAGTGAAACTCCAACCAAACAGGCATATCAGTATTTCTGCAGTGAAAAGATCATTGAAGTGCTTCACTTTAAAAATTAAAGTTGGATAGTATACTGTATATTTCACAGCGGGTGTGTAGCTGGTAGAGTCAAACAGTACCAGCAATATCAGAAAGTTATGGGTGGTTGTGTGCTAACTAACAGAATAAAAAACATTAATAAACCGCACGTTCTCTGCTTCAGAACCTTCTGTAGGTTTACGAAAGCAAGTGCTGAATCTTTTCAGAAAAGTGTTTGGTCTATTTGTTTTCTGTCATTATTTTTGGTTAATTATGTTTAGAGCATTTACCCAAACTTTTATTTATTTCGCATCCTTCAGTGGTTGAATTGAAAAAGGATCCACGACACTCTGACCAGGTCGGATCAAAACACATCAGATATACAAAGTTTCATCTACCTCAAGTTATTCTTTTAGCAAAGCACATTGTAATGCCTGTGGTTACTGTTTTGAAAATTATATATTTAGGCTGTTTTTTTAGAAAATTACAACTGTCAAAGCTAACAGCTCAATGTGAAAGTAGTGGGCCTGCTGCTAAATGTGGAAGTGATATTACCTTGTGGTTTAAACAAAGAATCAGGTCAACAGTATAAATCTATTTCATCAGAAACCAAGTTATAATATCAGAACATGGTTTACTGAGGTCTTGTCCACATTACATTTAAGAAATGAGATATTCTGCTGCGTTTGCACCTCTTGTATAAATACAAACTGAGTTTTTGGTGGGAAATAGAAAGGTTGCTTTGCAAAGTGGAAATTTTTAAAAATAGAAGTAGTTTTAGAGGAACCGTGACATAGCTGACATAGCTGGGACATAGGGTTCACAGTGCTTGAGTCAAAACATAAACACACAATATTCCCTAAATGGAGTTTTGAACAGTGAGGCAAACAGGTTGGCTTCTGTTCCTGAACTCAGATGACTCTGTAATGGTATCCTGAAATCACACTCAGCTTCAAACCTGTTGTATCAGACAAACAACAAAGAAAACACATTAAGCTGCTCTCGCTGTACCAAATGCACAGTTGTCATCCCCTCAAATACAGCACAGTCTTCAGAGCATAAAATTAATTGTAGTCATTCTTCAACTTGCCCGTGCCAGGTGTCTGAGAGAGTCAATAATCTGCTAATTACATGGCGTTAGAAGCTCAGGTCTGGCGCTGAGAGTTAGGCTGGAAGTCATTATTGGAGACACCATGTGCCACAGATCTATTGGCATGAAGACCAGAGATGGGGTTTAAGGAGCACACTAGGGAGTAGTACACATTAAGACCACTATACTCTTTCGGTATGAGGTGATAAAATGTATTGGTGTCCTGTTCAACACATGGAGTTAAAGTGATACATCTTGGTTTATTGCTAGCTTCTATTTTTTTTTTGTTAATGCAGCAAACAAAAATAATCATTGATCATGAATCTAGTGTTTCAAACTGAGAACATAACATTAAATAATTTCAGCAGTAATTTATTTTCAATCCACCATGAATTTGCTACAGTAAATATTTAGTAAGGTTTACACTCAGGTGTGCATGCAGAGATAACCTGCTAATAACAACTTACTGTTCTGAGTATTTTAGGCTTTTCAAATACTGAAATTTCTGAATAAATTAAAAGCACTCTGCTGTTGTTCAGCCAGTTCCAGTTTGCTACTGCTGATCTAAATCAATCACTGTGACTTCAACCTACCTGAATGCAGCACTTGTTTCATTCAATTGTGCACTAAACCTGCCTGAAAATCCTATTTAAAACAAAATCCTGGTGGTTTGCAATCTTGTCTCTGTTCATGAATTGAAATGAGAGTCAGAGTGGTTCTTCGAATTGAACCGTTTAGCTCAGAGAGCCGGTGACAGCACTGACACTAGTGAGAGGGTAGTCATGAAAAACTGTGTTTATTTCTAATTTAAATAAAGATCTGTGTAAGATGTCAGGGAGACTCTTAGCAACAACATGAGGCATGCTGCTATTCATAGGAACACAGCAGCAACATCTTAAACTTAAAAAGACATTAACAAAATGGATATTATTGTACCATGAATCCAGCTGATTAACGCAGTCAAGCCACTCAACTAAAAGTCAAGCATGTGCTTAAAAAATGTACAAGTATGAGATGAAATAGTAAAATAAGATGTATTATTTTACACAAGCCTGGTTTAAGAGTGAAATAGCTGTAAGTTTATCACATTATATTTTATTATATTAAAACACTTTTCAATAAGGGCCATAAAAATGTGTTCAGATGCAAATGAGGGACAAATCAGAGACCAATTACTAGTTGAAGATACGAGTCAGATCCATTGTGTTTTACATGAACATGAAAGCCTGTATGTCTTCAATATTTTGGCATCTTTTGGGCTTCTAAACACATTTAATATATACATATGTCTGTTTAGGTTGTTGATAAATACCATGTCAGAACATGTCTCTGTCTCTGATTTCATCTCCATATTTCAGTGATTACATCTTGTTGAAATAGTGCATCATATTTTGTTCCATTGTGCTGACTCCAAAAACACGTTATTATTCCTCAGGGTGCTGTGATGTTCAACAAATTTGTCATCATTTTTTGCTCCAATCATCAATCAGTTACCTTATGATCAATCACACGTCAGCAGCACCTTAGCAAGCGTTACCTTTTTTTGGATCATCTATCAAATATAATTGCCTGTTGTGTTTGCAAAAGGTGTGAGGTATCTGGAAAAAAGGGTCCAACGTGGAACAAAAAAAAGAAAAAGGGCCGATAGTGCATGTCCTGAACGTACTGCGAATCCTCTCCCACTGCAGGTGGAAGAAAGTAAAATGACTGTAGGCAGGAAGATGTGTTACAAAATAAAAAAATAAAAAAAACAAAAGAAAACTCTGCAGTGGGATGAAGTAGGAGGGCAAGGTGTGGGTTAAATTCATGTTCACTGCCCCAGAGAGAGGAGGAGGAGGAGAGTGGGAGGACTAATTGTCTTTGTAGAGGCTCATAAAGTGTAGGGTCATTAGTGTTAATTATGCTGTGCTGTCACCAAGGCAGCTGTGATTATCTGACTTCTATTGTTGCTGCAGCTATCATTGTCCTCACTCTGTGAGTCTGTCTGCGTGTGTGGACGTCCCTTCACCCGTCTCTGACTGCGTTTCTTGTTTGCAGCACACCGGGTCCAGGCCTCTCACACCTTCAATCGTCAGTTCTTCAGCTCTCCTTTCGGCGTATTTACACCTCAACCTCAATGGTGACTGTTTCTTTAGCATTTTATTTTTGGTTGGTAGAGCAGCTAAACTTTCATCTGTTCATTCTGATAACACAAAGCATGACTCATTAGCGTGTACGGTGTAATGAGGACACCAACGTCATGACGTGGGCCGAATGACTAAAGATCGAAAACCTTCTCCGCTCTGGCTGTTTGACTGAACACAGAGAGTAAAGTGTTACCTGTTGGAGGAAGCCTAAGAAAGAAATCATTAGTTTGTGTGCTGTGTTAAGCTGGTTAAATGACACCAGTCTGCCCACAATTAACCCAGCATGCATATGTCTCATGATGTGCCTCACCCACTTGATTCTGAGCTCTCCATCAGCCTTTATGTATTAATTACATTTACTACATGTGTAGAAGAAAGATTTACAAATAGATCTGTTCAATAAAAGCATTACAGATGTATGTTTCAGTGTAACCCTAAATGAGTTCAACAGGAAGAGCAGAGGCAAGTAATTGTAATGCAGTTACATGGATATTAGCTAAAATGATGAATTACTGCGGAGCAGCTCTGAACTCCGAGTTAGGAACTCGTAAATGCAGATTTTACAATTTAGGCTGATGCTGATAAAGTTATCTGCTGCATTTACAATCTGACGTCTTGCAACTTTTCTGTTTGCTGAGTAATGATAGTTGCAAGGCAAATATTGATAATTGTTTATATTTTATTCCAGCCAAGCTGCTTCTGTTCTGTTTTTAGGAAAGCACAGTTATGAAGCTATTTTATGGGATCAGATTTGTGTCAATAGAATAAAAAAAAAGTCTAACAGAAAATAAACCACAATATTATGAACAACATCCAAGATTAAACATGTTCTTTGAAAACAAAATATGCATTTAGTTGTATAAATTATTGATTTTTTAAATTTGTTTTTTATTATTTTGACAAATACTGTGAAAAAAGATTGAAGTTCAGATTCCAAATGTTTGGCATTAGTTTGTTTTAGGATTTGTTCAACTTTGTTCATCATTCATCATTCTCGTTTGTCTCTATGTGTCCCTGTGATGGACTGGAGACCTGTCCAGGGTGTCCCCCACTTTGTACAGTGATGCTGGAGATAGGCACCAGTTCCCTACGACCCAGAAAGGAGAAGCAGGTAACGAAAATGGATGGATAGATGAGTGGACTCTTTTTCCTGTTAGGCACATTTTGTGAGCAAATGCTTCTGGTCTACAGAGGAATGCAAGATTAAAAAAACAACAACAAAAAAAAACAATTAAGTGTGCTTCATTGCATATTGAGCAATTGCATTCTTAAAACCACTGAATGAACACTCATGCACCATCTGTATTTATAAATTACTATACTATAATTGGTAACCTCGGAGTCTTTTTGCCAAACAAGCTTGGTTACAAAAAGCTGCTCTGCTCCAGCAGACGAGCTCCATTATTTCTCTCCTCCAACACTTTGACCATAAACTGGAGACAATCTTATTAATGGGATTATAAATGGCATTGGGGGGAGTTCCCATGGATTGCAAAGCTCGCAACAGATACAAAAAAAACGTGACAACCCGGTGAGATTGTCTTCCTCTTCCTGTAACAATAATACGCTGACCTTCCTCTCAGTCTGTGGGATTAACCAGCCGAGGGACCTGGGGACCTGGAAGGAGGGTCAGAAAGAGGGTCTGGGTTGATGTTCTGGGGGCCCTGAACTGAAAACCCAATTATCCCCACATTTCAAACAGATCTAATTAAGCTTGTCAGATGTACGGAGGATTCATTATGGTTCTAGTTAAGTCCCAATCAGACAGACCCAAAGAAATAAATGCTTTATATCAGAATCTGGCTGAACTTTGAGGACAAGGATGGAAAACAGCCCGCTGACAGTCTTCCTGAGCTGGTGGTCACATGGAAGGTATTGCCTTCTTCAAATGAACAATAGTGGGACCTGAAGGGAGTCTGTGTTTAAAAACTTTAGTTAAATTTAAATTCATTTTACACATGGCTCTTTAAACTGTTTACCATTATTTAATTTTTTGTGCACAGTCTCTGCCCTGCAATTGGAGAAAAATCCAAACCTTCACAAGAAAGACAGAAGGCCTAAAACGCTTGACTTTTTCAGGACACACTGAGTGCAAGTGAAATGTATTGTATGTATGTGTTTTTAGGAGGAAAATTTGCAAAAGAAGGAACTAAAAGACCTTCTACTTTTGAGAACTCTTGAAACGTGACTCTTACCATGTAAAATGCAAAACATTTCTTCTCAGTAAATTCAAGGACAAGCAAGAAATGAAAGTGCTCGCCAAGTCTTTTTGACTTTCCAACCTTTTGTTAGTCTCTTCAAAACAGACGTATTTGTGTACATTCATACACAAATGCATTCATACCACAATGCAAGCATCTCAACAAAGACATAAAGCAATATTGGTAAACATGTCACAAGCACTCAGACAAAGCTGCATAGCTGCTGGGGCTTTGGGCCTTTATCTACTTCATGAATTCATGTGCCACTCATGGGAAACTAAAGAAAAGAGGCTTTTGGTTTTGTTTATGTCTAGAAGAACATGTAAAAGACAAGTTCTGGATGAAAATATACAGAACTAACCGATGAGGATTTAAATATCTAGGAGATGAGGCTTATGCTCCAATGAGAAGCAAAAGCTCAAGTGAAGAGAAACGTGCACAAAACATCTGAAATGCAAAGTGAGAAACGTGTGGTTTACAGTTTTAGTTGATAAAAAGGACATTTAAAACTCTGAGAACTAAAGAAGCGTGGGGTTGAGTCACATATAGTACCAGCAGTTATACTGAAGTGTTTTTTTCTTTAATTCGTTCTCTTTTTTGACTAATAATTGTGACTAATTTTTGACTAATAATTATATATATATATACATTTAATTCCTATAACTAATTAAAATAATTTTTGAGACATTGTCATAGACATAATTTTCTGCTGGTGTAAATAATCATGTTGTTTGGCACAAAGTTGGTTGTTTGAAGAATGATATTGGACCTAAAGCCCCATGAGACAAAAACATTATACAGGACATTTGTATGTGTGTGTGTGTGTGGGTGTGTGTGTGTGTGTGTGTGTGCAGATCAATTTGTTCCTTTCTCAGAGTGAAAGCTGAGCCAGAAGACTGAGAGAAATTTCTGCCGACCTGTAAGACAAGAAGATTGGTTGAAAGCACAGATCTGTGCAAGGACACAAGAGAACCTTTGCAGTCCCGAGAACTTTCACAATGGTCTTTATCAAATAAAAATAAAAGAAATTCAGACCACCAACACAGACCTCCTAGGTCTGTCCCAGCAGAAAGGTCAGGAACAAAGGAGCCTGGTCACACAAGTAACCAGAAACCCAATAATCACAGTGAAAGAGATCCAGGGTTTCTGTGTGGAGATGACATTCCATACAGAGACAACCAGCGGTCCACCTGCTTGACCTGTGAGATCTTCACAAAAGAGACAAGAAAAAATGTCACTCTTTATTCAAAAACAACATCATAAACTACCCCTGGAGTTTTCTTCTCATTTGGATTTTTAGAAGCACTACAATAAGAGCAAATATTTTCCCACGTCAGGGAATAATCAGCACAGAATAAAGAGGAAAGCAGAGTTCACGCAGAGTGATTTTAAACAGTAGCAGACACAAGTTTTCACAATTAAAGATTTTAAATAAATATCTACAGGATACATTTATTTGTCAAAAATAAAAAAGAGAAAGAATTATAGAAATAATGCAGCTCAGGATGACTGCAGACACTGTTCTCTGGAAAGGTTTTGATATCTTAATATCTTACCTAACATACATAGCTTTTTGGATGACATCAACTTGGAGAAAACGTGTTTAAATTGGAACAGATTGATGATATAGACTAAACTTGTATATTTCCTTATTCTGGCAGAAATACTATAATATTCCTGCAGGAAAAGCACTTGGGCTGCTGCAAGTAACCAATGGTGATGGTGAAGATTAGAATTGATCTACTTGAACTAGCCATTAGCTCATCAGCTCAGTCAGAATTAAACTTTTTTTCTCCAAATCAAAGCTCTATCTACAACAGGTAAGACATTAATTGTTTATAATCTTTCCACAGAACCCCCCACTTCAAATAAGCTGAAGTATTGCTTTAATAAATAAGTAAAGACAGTTCATTTCAAAGCTCAGGTAAATCTGAGATCAGCCCGCAGCAGAATATCTAAAGCTTGGTCTGCCACCATGACTGACCGGGCCTGAACCACTTCGAGGCAATAGATCACTCAGGAGCCCAGTTATGCATTCAGTAAGAGGAGTCTGTGTTCCTTTAATTGTAAATCCTTCTTGCAAGGCACTTAGTGCTGTATATCTGTGTGTACATGTGCCTGTGTGCGTGGGTGTGGGTGTGTGTTTGTGTGTGTGTAGCTGGCAGGCTTTTATTTTATCGTCCAGTGGAGCAGAAATATGGCAGCAGTTGGAGAGCAGTGCTGCTGGGAGACATTCAGAGGAGTGGGGCAGGTTCCTCCTGGGGATAATAGGTACTGAGAAGCAGGTGATTGCCTGGATAGCCTTAAACTTTTCTTTGTTTGTGCCCTGACAGTGCTTTCTACTTCAGTGGAGGTACTTAAGCTAATTCTGAGTTGTGTGTCTTACCTAAGGCATAAAAAGTACCTAGCCATTATTAAAACTTTTTTCCCCCCTTTTTTAGGGGGGGGGGGGGG
>NC_051441.1:11655020-11722758 GCF_001649575.2 Kryptolebias marmoratus | reverse complement strand
AAAAAAAAAAAAAAAAAAAAAAGAAAAAAGAAAAGGTCCAGTGACAGCGAGGGAGAGCAAATTTCTCCTGCTTTTAAAAGACGCCTTTGACAGTTGTTGTTCAAGGCGATGTTTGTGGCTGTCAGTGTCAATTTTCACACGTTTGACAGCTAAAGGGAATACTGTCAGAGTGACTGAGTGGATTATCACAGTCTGGGCAGGTCATTTTGATTGAGTCACTCAAAAAAAACAAAATCAATGTCTCTGATTTCTTGACATGCAGAATAAATCAGTTTATAGACATTTCTTTTTGATACAAGGCAGAACAAACCGCTGGAGGTTTAATAATTGGATAAATAAACAGGCAATTTAGCATTTTGCTGAACTTTATGCTTAAGTTAATGTTAGGTCTTGTTATATGTGACAAAAGATCAATACTTTCTGACTTCAGCTTAGCAAAAAATTATAGATCTGGCCGTTCTCTTTTTCTTGGCTCCTTAAACAATCATAGTTTGTAACACAATAAGAATAAGATTCTAATTTATATTTCAGCTTCTGATGAAGAACACCATATGGGCATTCTGCTGCAATATGTAACAGAATGCTGGACAGTCCTTACAGAGGTAGTTTTTATTAAAAGAGGGTTTATTTATTTATTTTTGAAAGAGGCTGTTAGTAGTCAGTAGTCTGCTGTCTACCTGCAGTAGACAGCAGTCAGAACAGTCTCAGTTTGGAGAATCAAGGAGAAATTCTTACAGAAATCTAAAGCTAACAGCTTGTAAGATGGCGGCCTATTCCAGAGCAGAATCAGCCATTTGAAAGAAATCAAGTTTCAGTTCAATAAAAATGCTATATTATTGATTTACAGAGCTTTTTTAATACTTATTAAATATCATTACTACAATAAATTCACAAAAATACTGGGTCAGCTTCTGCACATGATGGTTTTTAAAGTACATCTTGTAATACATCTTGGAATACGCTAATTGTTGTCAGGCAGTATTAAAACAAACTTAGAAACTGATATTCATCAGGCAAACTCAGCTGATTTTAACAAAACAACTGGAACAACCAAACCATGTTCCACTGCACTTTACACTTTTTTCACATGTTAACATATAACCCGTTGTTGGGTTGTACTAGGCTTCCTGGATGCATACTTAGCACACTGAAATGTTTTACACTCCAAAGATCAGGAGCTAATTGTGACTGAATATTAGCTCATGTTGCACAGATTATATGAGACTATAGAGAGGGGAAGAGAAAGACAACTACATTAGGTGACATGGGCCAGTTACATCCCTGTGAACCAAACGCTTCACTTCACAACCACAATCCTTCAGTCATATTTACCTTTTTTCTTCTTATGATCACAAAGCTACACCAGTTAACACTGGGTTCTTAAATTACCTGTGTCCACTGACTAAATTACACACAAAAACACACTCTTTGTCCACAACAAGATTTTTAACAAGAGCTTGAAAAGGTTTCATTGTGCTGTGGTTCACAGTGGCCCTTTGTTGTATTAACAAGGGGGTTGAATGTGTTCTCTGAACTCAGTGCCAGCTCTCTCAGTGGAAACCATTAGTCATCACCATCGCTTGTTTCACTTGTCAATCAGTGTGGCGACTTTTCACTCTGCCGTCTCTCTAACACACATCGAAACTATTTTAAGCTCTCGTTTCAGCCAGATGTCGGAGGTTGCAGACAAATGGCCCGGATCTGAAGCTAACTGGCTGCTGGATTGTCGGCCACTGATCCAAGTGAGCAAAGATGTGATTTGTGAGGATCATGGACACATCCTGGTCTCTGACAAACTATCTTACCAGCTGATATTTCTCAGTGAATGAATAAAGGTGTCCAACACATGTTTTATGCGTAGTGCACCATGTTAAAAGTGATGAGTTGAATGCTGGTTTTCCTGTGTAACCATCCGTTGTTGTGGTACCTGGTTGGCTCTGTTGGTGCTCTTGTGAACAGCCAAACTTAGCAAAAGGAAGAGCTCATTTTGTGACCATATTGCTGAGCTGCTTATTGAAAAGACTTAATGTGATCATAAAAAATGATGCACTGTTTGATTGTAGCTAGAAGTGTTCCTGTAATTAGTGTTTAATGGTGCCTTTCATTTGTACTCTGAAGTCTAAATTTTTAAGTTCTAAGTCAGACAAACCAACTTACTTTTGCTTTTTTCAGGTGCCGAGAGTACACCTGTCCTTTACCCGTTAGCCTCACTGAATGTTGCTGATATCGACGTAAACTGTAGCATCTGCTGTAACTGGGTCTGTCGTAGGTTTGCGCCGTGACTACATTTAAAACTGCAACTCATCTCCAGTACCAGAATTATGTTTTAGACTTCTAGGAAGCAAGATTGAAATACGAACTTACCACACAGAGCGTTGGGGCTGTCAGACGAGCCACCATGCTGAGTTGGACCTTCAAGGGAAATGATGAAGTGGCCAGAAATAGCCTCTCCACAGGAATTTCAATCTCTACAGGTTCTCATAATGTTGTTCTGAAGTCAAAGCAATACATTCCATTTAATTTGCTTGATGGGAAATATTGTATGTGAAAATATTGTAAACACTTAAAACTATTACACTGAAGACATAATAAAACTTATTAATATCATGAATTAGTGAAAGGATATTAGTTTGTGTTACATGTAGAGATTACAGTTTGGTGACCATTCCAAGATGGGGACCAAGATGCATGGTGTATTAAAAAAAGTGATCCTTTAGTAGATTAACATGATGTATGTCTAACAACAACACACTTCACCCTCCCCTTGGAGAAGAATTCGCTCTCTCCTGTATGGGAAGGAGAAGTGGCAAGTGTTGGTAATCTGACAGATCTGATTTGTCAAGCCATTACCCCGCCTATGTGTTACGGTGGCTTTGCCAAGCGACATTACTCAATGAAATAAACGCGTGTTCGCTCCTGTTTCAGCTCATAACATCATCTCACAGTCCGTTGGATTCTTGAACTGTGTGCGCCGCAAATTACACTCAGTCAAAAAAGGGCACATGAGGAAGCTCTGTTCAAGATCTCGGATGAGGACAGGAAGTCAAGAGGATCTTGGTGGAAAGGCATTTCACACGAGTTCAAAACACTTCAGCTGTGCGAAAAGCATTAGTGTCTCCAGTGGAGTGGAAAAAGTGTAAGCAGCTCATGGACAGGGAAGCAGAAAACGCAGGTTAGGCAGTCAAAGAGAAGCAACACAACCAAACTTCTGAAAGTTTTCAGATTTTACAAATATAAGGGGTGTTGCTGTAATAATAATCAGAGAGGCTCTGGAATTGTGTATGGTGACCACATTAGAGATTGCTGACATGAGTCCCTGCAAGATGTGACCTTTGACCTGTCTGTTTTAAGTAGAAACTTGCTTTAGCATTTGTTTTGTTTGTTTTGCTTGTCAGTGATGACTAAACACCACAATGGTGGTTCATAAAACATACAACTCATGCAACAGAAAAAAATATGTGAGACTTTAGTTTTAACCAGATATAAAACCTTACTGTATATAGTTATGCTTACATGTATATGTTGGGCTTTTTGAACATTTCTTTATGTGCTCGGGAATTTGCTGTGTTGCTGCATGCTTGCGGACATAGGCTTCATGCTCCTGTGCCTGTGTGTTTATCCTTTTACAAGGTCAAACGAGACCTTGGAGTATCTGCGGTTGTGTGGGTGGCAGGTCGGTGCTGTTTGTGCTGGCCTGTGTGACGAGCGGTCACAAGTCTGTGTCGACTTGTTTGAGGTCAAGCTGTGGAATCCAGACGAGTGGGTGTGTGTGGTCAGCTGTGGTAAAACATGGACTTCCCCGCAGCCGTTATGGTCAACCCGAGTTACTCAAAAATCACGGTGGTTTTTCTTAGACACTCGTTTTCAAAGGAAAGTAGAAAAAGAGGCGCTTGCAGTGGAGGAGCAAGTTGCCGTTTCCTTTTATTTCCTGTGTAGGCTGCGCGGGGGGAGAGATGCAATCATTAAAGCGTCATTACACCTAAACGCATGATTACTTCCTCCTTCTATTTTAGGATTCACGTGTAATTTGTCTAATGATTATTTTTGTGCTGAGAAAAGCTTTTGAGTGTTTTTGTACTTAGTCACAACAGCAGTGGCAATAGAATGCTCATTTTTCTTTTTTGACTGTAGTTGAATCAGTTTTTTATTTATACAACCTTCAATTTTAAGCTTGTGCTTTTATATAACTCTAGATCTAAGATATTCAATCTTTTTGTATTGTTTCATATTATTGTCCTTGCTTAAATCAAAAACTTTTTAACCCTTCTTGATGCATTGCTGATTTTTGTCAGTAATATCAGGTGGCTGATTAAAGGGATAGTTCAGATTTCTTTAAGCGGGGTTTTATGGCAAGGTTATAAACAATTTTTTCTTACCTGTTGCGCTTTGAACAACCTCAGTTTGGAGATATAAAGTTTAATTCTTCCTGGACTGATGGCCATTGACTAATCTGAATGCTGATAAGATCTGATCTCAGAGGTTTCAAAGTAAATTATACAAACATTACTCTAAAAATCTTTACACAAACATTAATTTTGTGTTACAAGTTTATTCCAGCAAGAACTGCATGGTATGCCTGCACAGGAAGTGCTAGTGCTAGCTGCTGTTTTGCTTGCAAATAACTAGACATCTATACAAATAACCATATGATGCAGCTGTTCACTGTTAGCTCATGAATACAATCAGAATTAAACTCTGTTTTTCCAAACTGAAGTTTCTCAAAGAACTATCTACAAAAGGTAAGATATTTACAGTTCATAATCTTTAGATAGAACCCTATTTTTAAAAATCTGACCTATTGTTGATCTCAAGCTTTGCAAAAAAAAAAAAAATCAAATAACAAGCATTTTCTCTATATCTTTCAGGGGACAAGTCCCAAAACCCACAACAAATACATGTTTTTAACCTTGTGCTGTCTTTGTAAAGCCATTCCCAGGTACATACATATATTTGTGCATCAGCAAATAAAATTCAAGAGAAGACGGCATTTTTATCTTTAACTGTTAGGAGCACTCTCTGCCACTCAGAGACACTAAAACAGTGAGATTCAGGCTCATCGCCTGGCTGATTGTTGGCATTTCCACCCCTCCTTCGAGTCCCCCTGGCTGGCTTTCACAGCTTGCATTGGACCCGCAAGAACTCGGAGGCCTAAATGTCACGACGCCTTCTTCTCCACAGAGGTGAGACAGCAGGGCACCCTAAGTGCTGGTGTTCCCACTCAACATCCAACGTCTAATGCTTTTAAAGGAGAGAATGGATGGAGAAATTACATGAATTAAAGCGTTTAGAATATGAAACTTTGACAGTGACATAGCTCATAAAAGCATTTTACCTAAACATGATGACATCGAGGGTCACAGAGCTTTTCTCTTTTTTAAAACCAAAGGAGGGAAGAAAAAAATGCACAAACTCCAGCTCAGAATTATCATTTTCTTTTCACCTGACTTTACCCGTATAGCTGAGAAAAAAATGTATTGAGATTTTTTTTTGTCTTTTGACATTTTTATACGACTGAACATTTTATTCTCTTTGAAAAACTATTAACAAGCTATTATTAAAGGTGATTCACAACATATGTGTGCTTTGAATACAACACACGAGGGAAAGCACTTTCTGCATAGACTGTGAAGAGCACAAACTAGACAAAAAGATGGAAGAAAGTCAAGTTTGATTACATGTTTGGAGGGGAGGAAGAAAAAACTAATAAGCAAGAGAGAATAAATAAGAAGCAATACAGAGAGAAGAGAAAAGCAAAGTAGTGGAAGGGAGCAGATGTTGGGTAATAGTCCTTTGCTCTCATTACTTTTTCTTCTCTGACATTATTGTTTGTGAAATTGATATTACAGCAGACATAATAGCCTCTATATGCAATTTTCTCCTGCATAATTCCCGTGCTTTTGCTTCTTCAAAGGCAGGTGTGATGCTTGCTGGATGAAGAAGAGACCTTTTCTACTGGTAAGGACAGCATGCAGGTTTCATGAGGGGTAGAATGCTGATAAGTTCCCATCTGGTCATATTTTTACCAGGCTGTTTGCTGCAAAAGATACACAAGAATGGGGCTGATGTAATACATATCTCTCCGCACTGCCAGCAATCTAATGGATTGATGAAAAAAATGAAAAAGAAATGTTGCACTTAATTGTCCATGAATCAACAGGACACAGCTCATTTTCTTCAGCAGCCTGAAATTATTACTATACATTGTTAAATAATAAAAGCCTTCAGCCTCTTAGAATAATAGTTAGATAAAACAAATCACTCTCTGGAGATGCTAAGATAATATGTATCTAAAAGCGGTACCACTTTACACTTAGGGTACCTTAATAATAAATTCTCTATATAAATAGGTCATAATCATAAGTTTGTAAAAACTTTAAAAAGCATCTGTAAAACAGTTAAAAAACACTGCTCACTATTTGGCGAGATCAAGGGCTGTATTCTTATTTACTCAGGTAAATGCAAATTATTGCTAGCTGCTCAGCGTACTTTTTGCAACTAAATAAATTGATTCACAAAAACAAACTTCAAATGCTCACAGTGCTCACGTGCAGGTGACTCATTGACAAATGTTTGATATTTAGAGTCTAAATTATGACGAATTCAGGTAAACAGTGAGAATAGAGAGGACAGATAAACGCTGACTCATTATTTGACTCACTATTTCATGCACTGTACCCGCTTATTGGTTTATTAAATGTTTACAGCCTAATTACTAACTGCAAATTTTAACTATTTATTAGTGATATATCAGGGTACCCTTACTGTAAACACATACCCTAAAAGCAATACCTCAGATCTTTTAAAGTAGGGTTCTATATGAACAATTAATATGTAACCTCTTGTTACCTGATAGCTCTTTGAACAATCTCTGTTTAGAGAAACAGAATTTAATTCCGACTGGATTGGAGAGATAAGACTCGACCAGGCAGGGCCAAGAACGTAGTAGATTGCTGTCATCTTAAAACAACTCCAATCTCAGTAATATGACATTGGTTCATGCAAATGTTGTTTTATAAATGTTCAGCCGTCAGATTCACATCACCTGCTTATTATTGCCCACTGCCAAGGGCGAAAAGGTGACTCTGTTGTTGCTTGTGTCTGTGTGTGTGCCGTCTTCAATTGTCTGTACATTGAGCAAAATATCTCATGAACCACTGGATGGATTTTAATGAAACGCTCAGAAAGTAATCACTGGATGTACATCTACAACTCATTAACTTTTAGAGTCAAACCCCATTGCAGATGGACCCCATTCCACAGTTAATTGACCTTATCAAACACATATGTAAACGGCTAGAATGCAATCAATTTCACAGATACTGAGCTAAGATTTGATGTGGTAGTAGCTCAGAGGCGTCCTCAACACATACACTGAGAGCTAGCACAACTTGCAAGATCTTGCAAGAAAGGAAAACCTATATCTATACCCTTTATCCTTAATTAAACCATTTTACCTTAATTGGATTGGGAAATACAGAATAATATATTTACAGTGAGTAGATATCTAATTCATGTGACATGTAAGAACTGAATTATCCCTAAATAAGCAAATTAATGAATATGTATAATATACAACTGCAGTGACTTTTTAAAGGAGAAGGGTAGGCTTACTCAGTTCTTTCATCAGCAGTTTGGTGTGACCAGAACAGCGCTTCGGGCCTAATTGGAATAATTTTTCTGCATACTTTGAAGTGTAAAATACGTGTGAGAGTAGAGGTTCCTGAAAGGTCACTGCTAAAGGCAGAGCACAATTATGTTGGAGCTGATGAATAGCACAGAGAGATGAAATCATCACTTCGCATTCAGTTTTATTACCGATGCAAGTCTGTGCCAGAATCTTCTCTAATTGTCAGATAAAAATATGTTTGCTTGCTTTGATAACATGCAGTTGCCTCAAAAATACTGATATTAGACATTTGTCCACTGCTTTAATCTTATGGTGTTCATGTCCTGTTACTGTATAAAACCCAAGGTTTTGAAGAAGCAAAGTAAGGTTTGCTAATGCATACTTAGATGTGCAAATGTGTTCTTAGAAATGTAAATGTAAACACAAGGCAGCAGTCTATTTTGATCGTGTACACTGGTGGTGGTGGTGGTGGTTAAATCTGACCAGACCAATAATCAGTGTTGTTTAAGTTCACAGGAACTGGTTCAAAGTTTCTTTCCAACTGAATAAAACTAAATTAAGTCATGTTTATAGTTTCCTATTTGAATTCAAGTCCCAAAGTAAACTCGTTCACTTTCATTTATCAGTTTTCAGAAGATAAAGGTGCTGTGAACTGACACGACACCCTGGAGATTTTCAGCAGTGCTGCAGTTGAGCTGCAACACTGCTGAAAAAAGACTGCTAGTTCAAAACAAACTAAATTATTCATTACTTTATCAGGTGTTAGACTTATTTTACTCAGATAGTTGTCATTTGTCACTGACTTCCTCTTTATACTTTTGCAGGTGCAGTCCAAACTGGCCGTGTCCCTGAGATATTTTAGTTTTTTCTTTATTTTTAATGTTTAATATTTACTGAATGTACACTCTGTGATTTTTTTGCCAACATTTGATAGAATGTATTAACCAGTTCAAGCAAATGCCTTCAAAAAGTAATCATTGGAGACAAAATTTGCCTTGATTTAATATGGCCGCCACTGTTGATCACCCTCAGCAAACGCAGAAATGACTATAACCCTGTCAGCTTTACAGATATTGAGCTAAAATTTAGTGTAGTAAAAGCGGAGAGTCAGCCCCAACACATACCTCAAGTGCTAACAAATTGCTCAAGATCCTTGTTAAAATCATTGGCGTTAACTTTTAGAGTAAACCCTGTCTGTTAGCAAAATATCTAAATCCTTCAAATGTACAAACATTATAAGAAGGACGGCATCTTTGAAAAAGATAACCAAAAAAAAAAAACAACCTATAAATTCTAAGACATATGTGATATATAATAGCTATTAAATCCAACGATCATGAGATTACTGCATTTTTATTGATGTTGTGTTAATCTGAGGGAGAGAAATAGATCATTTTACAAGATGCTTTCACATCAGCAAACACTGACATGTAGATAAAATGCTGCTTCTGTTGACATCTGATTTAAAACAGGCAGTCAAAGGTTTATGATATGCCTTGCTCTCAGCTTTAGAAAGCAACAAACAAACGCTCTAAAAGCCAAACATTACACGAGACTCTCCCTCCTGCTTCATCTCACCGTTTAGTCTGATCCCAGCCGCTTGTCAAGCTGTTTATTGGATGAGCTTCTTTATCTCCCTGACATTTGCAAATGACTTTTACCTGAAAATGATTTTCTGACGTTCAATGGTTACAACAGATTTCACTGAAATTAATTCACTTGTAACTGTGCACAATTTTGGCAAAACCCTTTTTTAATAGAAGCTTAGTTGGAGTTTTTCGTCTTTGAGCAGAAAAATTAAAGGTCCAACTTTGCTTCTGTTAGATTTTTGCCTCTGAAGCTGTGCCTCAAATAACTTTTAGAACTCTGGAAAAGGAGAAAACAGGGAACCAAATAACAATTTCAACAATTTTGTCCTCTCCACTACTACCCCTGCAGCCATATTTTGTGTCACTATTATTTGGCATCAACCCCTCAACTACAGTTATCTTTGGCATCAATCACTTTCACTATAACAATTTTTGTTCTCCCTTCCCTGTCTTTTACCTCCACCCTACAGTTTCATCAGCCAGCCTGTCAGTCATGTATCTGTTCAATAATTCAGGGCCGTATTTTTCTTTCTTCATCTGATAAAAAGAAATCACAGGCTGTTGGTGTTGCAAAAACTGCCTCGACCTGAGACTGGGCCGTGAAATTGGAGTGCCAGGCAGGAGTTAACCTGGCTGGGTATGTACATATTAATGTGCTCATTATCCGCAGCATGGAGGGACACATGGTGACATTCAGAAGGACACAAGGCAAAGGCGTGTGTTTGCACTGGGAAATACCGTCTAAGTGTCCGCAACCGCACAGCGAGTGTACAGACGACGCGCACACGACCCAGCCCACTTCCTAACTCCCACACTCATTCCCAGCAGTTAATTCCCTCTGTGGTAGGTGCAGGACAGAATTATTAATCAGCTCCTGACAAAAAGGCCAGCCAAACATCCCCTGGAAACAAACAGCAACTTGTTATTGTTGAAAATTAATTTTCTGTCGTGCACATCTTGTTTAAGAATTAAAGAAATTTGCCTGGAGTAAGGACGTATCCATGCTGCTTGTTTGACCTTGTTCTCTGGTTGGCTGCGCCTGGCTGCATTATGCTGCTGGAGAACAAAGGCAACATGAATTTACAGTATGACTCAAGGACAGATTTTTTTTGTGTGCTGTTTGTGTTTTTGTATTAGGTATTAATATAGGTTTGCTTCATTATTTCATTTATCATTTTATTTATCACATGCTAATGTATCATACTTTACTAGTTTATGTAGGTCACATCAGCTGTGTCAGTTTTCAGTAGTGACCTTAACATTAATGTTTAACTCTTGAGTCATGGTTTGTTCATATTTACCTTCAGGCAGGAGGGCATGCACTAGAAAGAAGTATAAAATACAATATAATACCGTATGATATGATATGATATGATATGATATGATACATTATGATATGATTAAATACAATACAATACAAAATATGATACAAGACAGTCAAATGCAATAAAATATATTATGATTACAGTACAATATAATATGACATCATAAAATACATATGATGCAGTACAACATAGTATATAACATTATAACTCTAATCAGTATGATATGATACAACACGCTTACAAACTGTCCAGAATGCAGCTCTTCTTTTAACTCAGTGCTTCCCAAACCTTTTAGCTCCTGATATATCATTAATTAATATCATTTTTATGACTAACAACTGTTTTTATCCTTTGTAACAAGCATGCTGAACACATGCCTTAAGCAATTATTTTTAAAAGTGAGTTAATATCTGGAAATTATCTAAAGACCGCCAATTGGTATTTCGTGACTTGCATTGAAGTCCCAGCTCCAGATTTAGGAATTATTGTTTTAACTTGCACTAGAACAAAGTAAACAAATGATGTAACACAAAGTTCTGACTTCTCTCCACTGGCTTCCTGTTCGTTTCCAGAATAACATGAACTTTTTCCTGCTTGTTTTTAAACTTTGAAATGATTTTGCTCTATATTTAAGTAATGTCCTCATCTACAGACCAGTAGGAGCACTCTAGTCTACCAAGCTGTTTCATCGAGATGTTCCAACATCCAAAATAAATCTGAAGGTGATCGGGTTGTTGCAGTGGCTGCTCCAAATCTGCAGAATAGTTTACCTCATCCTGTACAAACCGCTAAAACCACTGAGTCCATTAAATCTCTGCTTAAGATTTTTTTTTTTTTTTTCTTGGCTTTTGACTTGAGCAGAGGATGAAACCTAAATAGAACTGATGATGTTTACACTGTGTTATTTCTTTTCACGATTTTTATGTCTTTTATATTTAAATGTTTGTTTTTTTAACGGTTGTATTTTAACATTTAGTCTGACTAAATTGTAAAGCACTTTGATCAACAGCAGTTCATTTTATTGTGCTCTAGAGATATGTATATATTTTTACTTTTTGTCCCTAAATCTGTTTTAAGTTGACTCAGGCGCTGTTCCTGTTGCTCCCTACATACACAAAAAACATGAAGAAACAAGCTTTTATTTATTTATTAAGTATATATATAATAAAGGGTATATGAAAAACAAAGGAAGAGAAAAAAAAATCAAGATGACACTGTTGCACGGTTCACACAACTCATTCTGCCTTTGTTTAAATTTTGGAATGAAGTGAGAACAAAAAGGACAAATCTTTGAAATTACTCAGTTTGTATTTAAAGACTTTACCTTCTGCCAGAAGGCAGGAGCTCTGATGTGTGACAGGCCTGACGAAACTTTCCTTGCCTGAGTACAGACTGCTCATAAATATCCTGTAGTCCGGGGGGTTTCAGTCCTCCCCATCACACTCGTGGTAGACTGTACCACATACTGCAGCTTGCCTCTGCAGAAACGCTGCCGTACGGTGCTGACATAGGTGTTTTCTTGTTGAAGAGCTCTTAGTTCATGAGTATTATTCCTCTGTCATCTAACACCAATTATTGTGTTACAAAAATACACACTGAAGGATTTTTTGGATTAGCATAATGATCAGCTGTAGACTTTTAAAGCCGAAGTCAAGTTCTTCTGTGAATTTATAAATGTTAACTAGACTCTGTGAACACCTCATGAATAAAAATAATAAAAAAACATAATTTTATTTGCCTTTAGGTGCTGTTTAAGTGCAGCTTGAGGCCTCCACTTACTGGAAATCTGTTTTCCCACTCTCCTTGTGTTCTCCTTGCATTTTTCTCCTCCATACAACCAGATTACATTACTCTGTAAAATGTTATGGAATACTCTTTTGATCATGTTAGTCCTTTTAAAGATTTTCTATTCTCAGAGAGGACAAAAACACTTTTTCTCGTAGCCTTACTCTTTGTCCAGTCTATCAAATGTCCTCCCGGCGGACTGGAGAAACATTAGTACAGCTCACTCAGCTTTTTGCCAGAGGCGACAGCATCGGAGCAATGGGACATGGATCATGAGGGCGGCCTACAGACGGTGGTGAATAAAAGGAATTTAGGGCTTCATTTGTGTAGCAAAACCTCAGGGACTTTGGATGGGAAACATTTTACACTTTTGCTGAAAGATGCATTTAAACTGCTTCGGGATACTTGACGTTATACTGCATTAAATGATGTTACACAAGAAATACGTATGATTCACTCAAATACACGATGTATACATGCTATGAATATGTTGTCTATATCATGTCAAAGCAACACAATACTGTGTTTTAAATGTAGGTTGTTGTTAGCAGTGTTTCTTCACTGCAAGGAGGCTCAAATACCGAATAAGTTGTTTGTCTTTGAGTTTGATTTTTCTGTCTTGGCCTTTGTCAGTCCTCTGACCGCTGCACGTTAGTCGGGTTAAGTGATGACTTTGATTTGATCTCAGGTTTGAGATGAGAGTTCATGGTTGTGTGTCCCTGCCCCTCTCACAGTGTCTGATAAGAAACAGCCCCCTGGGCCGAAGGGTAATAACAAAGTTTGCTGCATCACCTGCTGTCATAGATTGTCTGTTCCAACTATACTGTAATAGAAAACACTGACAGAAAGTTTGTTCAAAGTTATGAGCAGCACAAAAACACACTTCAACGAGGCTGGACATATGAAATTATTGGTGATCTTTGATTAATTATATTAGCAATTTATATATAAATTGAGAGAGGAAAAAAAGAGAATGAGAGATAAGTGTTTACCTATCAAAATAAACTGAACAGCAAATAATAAATTAATTATAGGTTTAGCATTCCTTGAAGTGATAAATGTAATGCATTCAAAGTCTTAGGGTGGCTGAGTTTTGTACAATAATTGAAACAGATTTTTTTATATGTATATTAACACAATAAGGGGGATCATCATGGGTTAAAAATAACTAAATGCCAACATTTTGCTAAAAATAAAAATAGATCAATTTTATATAAAATTGGTACTAAAGCTTGTTTGTATATATCAATTACATTTTTCTGTCCATTAAATCTTTTTTAATTTGCTTTATATTATAAAACCAGACTAAATTTCCACCTTGAAACCCTTTAATGTTAATAAATGAAATGTGTGTCAGGATCTGAGTTATTTTTTGATCTTCTGTGTTTGATTTTTATGTTGGTTTTTTTTGTTTTCTTGTGATCCTTGTGTTTAGATTGGTTCCCTGTGTTGTGTTTTTGTGTGGTTCTGCTCCCTGTAACCTCTGTTCCTCGTGCCACTCTTCACTCTGCCTCAGTTCATCTCTTCAGCAGTTTTCCAATCAGCCTGTCACGCCCACTTCACCTGTTCCCCATTTCCTGTCACTCCAGCTGCAGTCAATCTCCCGCTCACCCTCAGCCTTTATATTCAGTCACTTCCATCTCATCCTCACTGGTTCATTGTTGGTTTCTGTGCCACAGTCAGGTTATTTTTTTGTGTCTACTCATGGTTCTAAGTATTTCAGTTTCTTGTGGGTTTGCTGCCTCGTCAGTCTTTGTTTTATCTTTAAGAAATCAGTTTTTGTTTAATAAGAAGCTGAGTCTGCGCTCTGAGTTCATTTCCCTCATACCTGTCAATGCCAGATAAGAGATAAGGCACATCAGAGTTACAAATGTAAAAATTCTTATTATTATTATAATTGAAATATCCTTATTGTCTAACTATTGTCCAAGACTGCAGAAAACAGCCCACAAATTCCCATATTCAGTTGCATTATCCAATTATCATTTACTTCATCATTTTCATTTTTTCAAACTTTATTCTGCCCTGTTTCAGACTAAATTTGAGGTGACGCATGGGAAACTTCCGCCCTCGCAATCTGTTTTAACTTTCTTAAAGATGAAATGGATTTTGAGGAACTGAACCTGTTCTGTAACAACAGGAAAAAATTATCTGATTCAGAGGAAACTTTATATTTAGTAACATTTTTGCTGCTGTGTAAGAGTAAGTGAAACAGTCTAACAGGCCTTGAAAAACAAAAACGAAGAGACAGATGGATGTGAGCTGACAAATGGACATTAAATTTAAAATGTCAACAAAAAACACTTTTTTTTTACCTGTTGCTAATTTTTCTAAACTTTGGAACTTGAATATTTATGAGGAGTAATTCTTCCATGAATGTTTTAAGAAACTTGAATTATTTGACGTCTTATGAAAGGAGCATACTTCATGACACACAATATGCTAATAAAGTGGCATGACAGTGGCATGTTTAAGCTGATTAGATCAAAATCTCTCCATCTGCTTGCATTGCATGTTAATTTGAAGATGCTCAGCTTTTTTTAGTTTGTTTGTTGACATCGTAAATCATAAGCAACACGTCAATATAGTAATATCTTCTGACAGAACGTTAATGCCTGTCAGTAGAAATACTTCAAAGCTAAATTGATGAGGCTTGTCTCAACAGCCCACCAACCACTTGCAAATGCGAGCCCAAAAATGATCCATTACCATTTAGTTGAGACACAGATCTGTCAATATTTCCTAAAAAGCTCCACGAGACAGCACGGATAAGGGAATGTCCAAATTGTCAGTCATCTTTGGCTCAGACTCACAAGCCCGCCCTTCTGCCGGCTGCCCTCAGCTGCCCCCTGAGTGAAACCACTTGTTTATTCTGTGACTCCATGTTGGCTTCCAGACCACAGTGACCCAGGAGCAGGGCAACTTTCTGCAGCCCTGCCTACCCTGAAGCCGCTGTCCCTGGCTGGAGATCAAAGCTGTCTGGTTTGCTCAGAACACAACCACTCTGAGAAGTGGACCCAAATACCGCCAGGACTGAGAAAGTGAACACAACAGGAGCACAGGACGCTGGTGACAGCATGATTAAAATGTGACAAAACTTCATCACTGCAGTCCTGTCTGAAACTGCCTGACATGCCTCCTTCCTGCAATACAGCTAATGATTGTGTTGGTTTACATGAAGGAATAGGTATTAAATATATGAAAGAGGTAGTCCACAGTTTGTTTGTTTTTTAAAGTGGGTTCTGTGGACAGATTATGAAGATTCTATCTTATCTTACTTATTAAACTTACAGAGAAACAAACTTTATTTCTGACAGGACTGATGAGCTAACAGCTAAGAAGAGGCTGAGACCAAAGCAGACTGGTGCCACCCTGAAACAATTCCAGTCTTAAAAATTGTACAGAGGTCATCACCAACTATTTTGCATGACGTTATTCCAACAAATAAATCTCAAGATACGTCTCATTTTAGAGAGTTAGAGTTTATTTCTGACCAGCCTGACTAGCTAATGGCTAGTCCAAGTGGGGCAAAGACAAAAGTTGACTGATGTTGTCTTAAAAAAAAACTTCAAAAAGGTTTACTAAAAACACTACTTTATGAACTGCCATCAGATTCACATTATACAGTTAATCCAGCAGAAATATTTCAAGCTACACAAAACTGCTACAGGTACCTGCTGCTGCCACTATCTGAACCTCCAAATAATTCCAGAGGTTTATAGAAAAAACTGTGTAATGTGAAACTGACAGACATGGAAAGGTTTTAGAAACAAATTGCATAAAACTCTGTGACATTTTAGAGACTGGAGTTGTTTTGCCTCGCAGGAAATTTTGGGAACTGTCTCTAACTCGCTGAATGTAGGATGTTGCTGATTATTGTGAGTCAAAAACATTATTCGGAATTGTAGCACAGTTTAATTATACTGTAGACTTCCAAAATTTAGAAATAAAACTTCGTAGAAATATGACAGGAAACACTTCATCTTTTTATTTTTATTGTTTTTCCTGTACCAGGTGAGAGATCAATGAACTCATAATACAAGAGGAAGTGCAGAGCCAGCGCTGACATCCTGAAATAACTATTGACTGCTGCTCAAGGTGACTCAGTTACCAGGAAATAAATTGCTCCTATACAAATTCATGTCTGCTTGGCAGCTTTTGGAAAATCTGGACAATCTGATTTATTCAGCGAATGGAAAGTGGTCTGGATCAGCAGCCAAAATAGTTCCCAAAACAATGCATGGGATGTGAAAGAGTTAACCAACTTCCTGGTCATCGTGGCATAAACAAGTTTCACACCTGACAGGCTGCAGCTTCATCATTAGGGACGGCGCTCTCGCCAGGCCCATCAATAAGCAATTATTCTAATGCAATTAAACATGACTCTTCCCCTCTTCTTCCGATCAATAAGGATCATTTCCTATAATCACAGGAAATGTGTCATGGAGGTCCAGCGGGGGTGTCACTCCTGTAATTAAGCCCCAACACTCCTCATTGTGAAAACCACAGAGCAAAACAGGCCAGTCCCTCCCACTCTTTAACCTCATCCTTCCATGGCAGAATCCGGTGCTGTCTAATTATGGGCTTCCAGGATGCAAAGTCAAAGCCAAACATAACAGGAGACATGCCATCAAACACACAGTGGCTCTGTAATGGGAAGAGAAATGCCTATTACTCACTATATTTGAGTGTCTGTCATGCCTTTTTATGTCTGAATTTAAGAGGCATAGCAAATGCCCTGCAGTGACCTGTGTGTCAACAAGCGAGTGGGAGCAGGCCAGTAACAGGATGTGGCCTGTGATGCCGAGCCTTGCCAAACTGTTGTGTAACAAACATTGTGTTATACCAGCCAGAGTCAAGAGGAGGAGGTGAGAGCCGGTTGTTACTCTGTTACACTCGTGTACTTCACTGCAAGCAACACGTAAATCAGTGTGGAGAGTGCCACATCATCACAAGACTTGTTTTCCTGGTTGATGACCCACAAAATGTCAGTCTAACCCAGGAGTGTAGGTAAAAGTCTCCCCAGGTTATCTCATCCCAATGGGTGGCAGAGCACAGTGTCCTTTCTAACTGAAAATACAAAGTATCACAAGGAACCCTTTAAACAATCCTTTTGGTTTATAAAAACAGAGGTATTTGTTGGTCACTTCGATCCAGTGCAGCTAAAACTGGCTGGTTTGTAGAACAGTGCAGCATGGGTTATGAGGTTGTGCAGCAAAGCATTTAAACTTTACCTAAATAACTCACATGACAGTATTTTCACCTCTCGAACTTTTTTACATTTAAAAAAATAGTGCAGATCTTTGAAAGAGGGGTTCTATGAAAAGGTTACGAATAAATAATATCTTACCTGTTGCAGATGACTAACTTATGACAGCCAGCAGCAATATAATGGGTGGTGTGGGTAAACTTTTAGGGAAGCCATGTTAAATAAGAGGAACTGGATTTTATGCAGAACTGTAGTGGGAATGCTGAGTGCTGAACGACTTTGTTGCACATTATTGCAAAAGTTTTAACAGACTTGTTAAAGCTAAAAGAAGCAAAATACTAGCTAAATGCCCAAAGTGGCAAAATGTTAGCTAAAAGAAGTCAAACACTGGTTAGAAGCTAAAGGTAGAAAAAGGCTAGCTAAAACCTAGATGTAGCAAAGGGTAAACTAAATGTAGCAAAAGGCTAACTAAAAGTATTCAAAAGCAGCAATGGCTAGCTATAAGCTAATAGTAGAAAATTGTTAGGTAAAAGCTAAAAGTAGCAAAAGGCTAGCTAGAAAAACAAGTAGTGTGAATGATGATTCAGCGTTCACATGATAATTGGCTTGTAAAGAAAAGGCTAAACAGTAGGATCTCAACAATATTTTTCTCGACACATCTTCTGTAGTGGGATTCTCTGACTAGCCTTTAGTTCATCAGTCTTGTCAGAATTAAACTCCAATCTGAGGCTGTTCAGAAAGCTATTTATAACAAGCAATATATCTCTGTATCTTCTGTTTGACAAGCTCAAGCCAACATCCAAAGCATGTTATTAAAAGTGACACCTCACTAACAGTATCATCATTATTCACTCATGCAGATTACTTCTGTTTGGTTGAGCAGTGATCCAGCTTCAGCTCTGTTTGGAGCAGAGACAGCCTGTGATCTCCCTCTGAGACATCCCATTCTGACATGCAGGGAGCTAATATGACAGCATATTGCCACAGAGACCGAGCTTACCAATAACCTTGCTGAAACAAAGGACTCTGCAACAGCAAGCGACATCAGGCCTGTCCTCTGCCACTGTTAGGCTGTTATTAGGGGTCCAAGCCCACGGCTGCAAAGCAATGGCATGGTAAAGCAAACGGTATATGTTCCACTGATACACTTTTTTCTAATTATGTCATTCTAAAGACACTTTTTTGACCCCGAACAAAGGAAAATAGCTGGCTTTTATACTTGGAAGGGGCACGCTGCAAAGTAAACTAACCTTCAAACTCTATTAGTAGCTTGAAGACACAAATAGGGAACAAAATAATGACTTGTGATTCTGCAAGCCAGAGCTTTAACAAGTCCTCGGATGATTGGTGGGGTAGATGTTGGAGGAGGTACACATGACAAGGGTCTTGGACCCCGATGATAACTGCTTGCAGTTCTAGTTGGCATTGCTTTGGAAAAAGATTGTTAAATTATCCTTTTAAGCCGCTGAATTTGATTCTCAGCAGTTGTTATTTTCCTGTTAAACATTATGCATTGTGAGCGAGGAGCCCGATCTGTAATGATCAATCTCTTTGTCCTATACCCTCAAGTGAAAAGAGGTTACAACAGATTTTTGTTAGAAGCATAATAACCAGCAAGCTCCAGCCTCAAAATGGTGAATAGCTGTAAAGATCCAAAGCCTAGGTTGTTCCCGCGTGACACCATGTTAATGCAGCATCTTTAGAAGATTTAATGAAAAACAAAGTGATTCTTTTATGCCATCTTTGCTCTAATATCAAGATGAAACAGCCAGACCATTCTTAAGCAATGTGGACAATGGACAATAAAGAGAGTTCAAGATGTTCAATCAAAAGATAAAACAAAAATAGAAGAGGCTTGTGGGATTTTTTTTCATTTGTGACAAAGACATGTCGGAGAAGTGCCAATGTAAAAAAAGGTTGGCATTAAAAGGATGGGACCTACAGTGGAATAATACTATCCTCTCCTCCAAAACTTAATACCCTTTGTTTCCCTTTCCTTTTACTTTTAGATGCACTTGATGTTAGTTTACTTAAAACATGTGACTTAACGGTTCACAAACCAAAGAAGAAAAAGTATCACATGCTGAGTCCACTTTTGTTCCTCTTATTTCTGTCAGTATGAAAACAAATCATCTATTAAAATAAAAAAAATTAAAAAACAGATTTATCTCATGTATATGATTTAGTATGTTAATTTCGCAACACTTCTCCCCTCGCAGACTGTCAAATCAAGAAGAAAACAGTAAAAAGAAGACTGGATGATTCCTTTTTGCTATACATACTATTATCAGTCTGTCAGCAGGGATGGTGAACACAGCATGGCTTGTAAAGCACACTTTTGTCATGTTACATCATCTGCTTCTTTTCTACTTGGGCAGACAACCGAGGAGTACTTCCCAGCAGGATCCTAAATCATGCAGCTATAGAACTCAGAGGAATACATGAAGACAAAACTGAGATAAACTAAGGGAACACGAGACGGACAGCATGTGCCACTACAGAAACTCCATCTTTCTTTAAAAATCCTCCCTCGTACTGAACTGAGCTTGTTTGATGCTAAAAGTTAGAAAGTGAGAGGGAAAAAAAATAAATAAAGAAGAGACATCTGTCATCTGGCCTTTGATGGCGGTATAAATTGGGACCTTGAGTAACAATAAGGTGTCAACTACAGTGTCAGCTGACGAGTGAATGATGGACAGATGAAAGTTCAGCAACCGAGCACTCAGATGACAGATGGGTCAGCAGCTGCCGTAGCTGTCATGTCTGCTTTGGAAACAGCCCATCCATGGCCACGCATGCAGTCACAGAAACCACGTTTCTGTTGCTTCAGTTCAAGGTCACGGCCTGCTGTCTTCGCTGAGCTTTCTTCACTCTGTGATTCCCTGAAACACTGTAACATTAAAACGATCGTTCTGATCTTGTAAAGTAGAACTCTGTCCACAGTGAATATCTTACCTGTTGTAGAAAGCTCTTGAACAGCTTCAGTTTGGAGAAGTAAAGAATAAACTCTGACTGGACTGGTGAGTTAATGGCTAGTCCGAGGAAACATTTAAAGTGGACCACTCCAATCTCAGAACTATCATAGCCGTTCATGCAAACACTACTGTAGACATTTACGATGCCAGCAATTTAACACTAAGCATTTATTCTGACAGAAATGTTTGAATATTTGTGCAGGAAATGCCTCAGGCTGCTGTTGGCGTCAAAAGCACTAGCAAACAACCACAGACTTTTATGTACATAAACAAGCATGCAATGTGAAACTAACAGCGATGAAAAGGTTTAGAAAATCGAGTTACTGACATTGATGTCATCATTTTGTATTCTGTTTTGATAAAGCTTTTGTCACACCTGTTCATGAACAGCAGATGAAAAGTAGCCTTTTGGCTAACTTTGACTCGTTTGCGGCTTTAACGTGCACTGTTCTTGGTAAATAAACTAAGAAATTAAAACTGGAGTTGTTTTAAGATGATACCAGTCCTATTTGATCTTTTCCAAAGAACCCCACTTCAAAATATCAGAACTCTCTTTACTACATATATCATAGTCCAATAAACATTACTTTGAGCAGTACATGACACTGAAATATGCTGAATTTATAGCCACAAATTAAAGCCCCAACCTCTATATTTTCCACAATTACAACTCTTTTTTAATAATGTACTCATATTTCTGAGCCACAACAGATCTTACACTGTTCAAATATGGATTTCCTTTTCACCAAATCACAGACACCACAGTAGCAGTGTGTCCTTTTCACACTATGTCCCACTACATATTCCCAAAGAAGTCCATTTTCAGCTTGTTCTCAGTCAAGTGAATAAATGTGTCATTACTCACCCTCACACCCATTTCCCCTAACTCCATTTCAGTCACTAATTCAGTCTTTTCTTTTATCCAGCCTGCTGTACCCACTGACACTCCATTTAAAAACATTTTCCTGATCCAATTATTCTCCAATTATACCTTCTGTACTCATGAAATATTTGCACATCCACTTATGTTTCATCTTAAAATTACCTGTTAATAAATCATGAGGCTCATCAGAGCCCAATCTGATGGAATTTACTGCTTTTTTATGGAAGACAGTCATAAAAACATGTCATAATTCTTCAACCATGGCTCCCTTAGGAAATGTGTCTGATTTATTGGATCAGACACATGTTTTGCCTTCATCTGGTGTGAAAGTTATTGGTCTGCAGTGTTTTATAACTTTGTCTTTGCAGACTAGTTTGTCATCACTGAGGGTGAAAAAGTGGAGTTGAACTTCCAACCTGAGGTATAGACAAGCCCCGGGGTCAAACTTTCAGACTCACAGACACAAAAATATTTATTAGTGGATTCCAAACCAGACTGGAATCCATAGTATGAGTTTATTTGTGTCTTTTTTCTCTGTTTCATTCCTTTCTTTATTTGAAGAATCAAATGATTCAGTCTTTGAATCAAAGCTTATTAAATAAAGGCCCAGTATTCCTTAAAAGAATGCATTTTATTCTTTCTTTCATACCAGAGTTTCAAAGTAAAATCATTTTATGATAAAAAAATGATGATATGATATGATAGCCATTTGGGTCAAACCTTGGAAATGGTGTTCTGTGCAGTCTCATGTGATATTGCATGAATCTCGTGAGACATGTTAGTGCTTAGAGTGTGTGTTGAGGATGGCTCTCAGCTACTACCTCACCAGATTTTAGCTTAATATCTGTAAAATTGTCTGAGTTATTATCATTTTTGTGTTTCCTAAAGTCAGATGGCTGTGGCAGCCATCTTGAATTAAACTGACTCTGAATGTTAATCAGTTGCAGAAGTGCATCCAATAATTAATTTCTGAGAGTTTCATTGAAATTCATCCAGTGGTTCATGAGATATTTTGCTAACAGACAGTAAGCGTTGACTCCATTAGTTAATGGTAAATAATGAGATGACTCTCAGCTACTACCACACCAAATTATAGTTCAATATCTGTCAAATTAACTGAGTTAAAGACATTTTTGTGTTTGGTTTTGCTGTCAGTTGTAGATGTCCATCCAGGAGTATCATTCTGCTGGACTAATGTTAAAATGATGGCAGTTTAGAGGTTTAAAATAATGGAAACTGTCCTGAAGTTTTTGAAACTGCGTCTGCTTTGAATCTTTACTCACGCAGTCTAAAATATGTCTGAAGATGAGCTCAGGTCTCTGCTCACCATCAACACACACTATATCCTAAAAGCAACTGTTTTACACCTGCAGAAGCAAACAGATCCCACAGTAAAATGTGTTTTTCTTCACATGTGAATAACATTTTTCTTTCTTTCTTGTGCTGCTGCAAATTATGCCTTTTTGGTGTCAGAAGATTCGGACATGTCTGTGCAATGCTTTTTTTGTTTTAGTGGATTTTTTTTTTTGTCCATCTTGCCTTTGGGAAAACATTTAGTTAGCATGTTAACTTTAAGATCCTGTTTTATTTAGAGGAACAAATCTTCCAGCAGCACAGACCTCAACTCGACACCTATGGGAGGACGAGCCGAAGCCAAGAAAAGCTCTTCCAGTTGGGCTTGCACGGCGAGTCGTGCAAAAGCGAGCCCAGACAAGCCAAAGAAATATGCATATTTTGCTAATTACAGAACTTTAATTTGACTGAGCTAAATACAAAACGTTTAAAAAGCCTTTTTGCCGTTTTCTTTTTTCTTTGGCAGGCAAAAAGCCTCGCCCTTGGCAAACTGAAACTCCACAGATTTTAAAGTGCTATTCATTTCATTCAAGTTAGACAGAAATGTAGTCCAGCCCAATCATAAGTGCCAACTGCAGTAATTGCTTTTGATGTTTTCTGTTCCTGCAGTTCACATGAACACTGTTTGCACTTTATCAGGAAATAAAGTAAATAACCTCTGAGGAGAAGTGTGGGTGTGTTTGGACGGCAAAATGGCCTAAAATTGAGGTATAATGTTCGAGGACGATAATTGAACTGATTAGAAACCTTTTAATTAGAATTAGGGTTTAAAAACAGTTTCTGTTTAAAATAGAGTATAAAGAGGAGATTCAATATGCAGTTTATTTCAACTTTAAGCTGTTAAAGTATGCCTTTTGAGATTTTCATCTTCTCTTATTGTACACAGGCTTGTGAAAGTTAGAAAGCCCCAAAACAAAGGGAGCTATTCTTTGCCCCAGGAGGCCAAAAGGTTGTTGTATTTAATGACTTTAATGACTAAAAGTTGATTAAATCAAGTCAATCACAGTGTTTGACTTGTCCTCTGTGAGCTTTGATCAGACAATTAATCAGACTAATCCTTTCAGTTTGAATTCTGACAACTTCTGAAGCTAAAAGTCAGCATCTTGTGGGCTCTGGAAGATAAGAGAAACACATTCACATGTTTGATTAGCCACATGTTAACGGGATTTTTTAAAAGTGATTTCTGGTGAGAGGTTGTCAGCACTCGGTATCTTACCTGCAGTAGATAACAGTCGATGATTTGGAGAATCAGGGAGAATTTTTTTGTATAGGAGTCAACTAACAGCTAGCCAGACTTGGGCTTACTCCAGAGTGAAAACAAGTCAAGTTGCAAACAACAACAACAAACCTGCAGCGTTCCAACACAGACAGACATCTGACCTCAGATGTCTTTGCAGGTAATCACCTGACACAAATATGGTGCAGCGGAAAAGCTCAAAATACAGCAACAATTTGAATCACTATAATGATTTCTTTTTTTTTTTTTTCATCTTAGATGTGGATGAATCCGAAAGTTAATCAGTTGTAGATGTGCATTCAGTGATTACTGAAGAGTTTCATTAAATGTGTCCCACTGGTTCATGAGATAACTTGCTACAGACAAACAAACACGCACGCAGACAGGCTAAAACATCACTGCCTTTTGGCTTCAGCAGCGCACAACAATAAACAAACAAACGCTCATACGGGGCTTTCTGTTAAAGGTTTTTAGACACTGTATGCACCACTTTATTATTCCCACTCATACACTGATAAGCATATCGGTGGGTGGTGGTGGGGGTACAGCATCTTGCCCCACACTTTGATACACTGCTGGGCCTGGGACTCAAACCTCTGACCATCCGATCAGAAGACTGTATGCTTTAGGACAATGATTCCCAAAGATGGGGTCGGGACCCCAATGTGGGTCACTCGACATCAAGTAGAGGTCCTATATCAACTCACAATAAAAGACTTATTCGCACCATATTCATTAGAAAAACTTGAAACACAAGACCATAAATTGATTTAAAAAATAGCATAAAGGATGTTAAGACTGTTTGTGTTGTCATTATGTCCTTATTTTAGAGAGTCATTAGCATTTTTGGATGTTTAAACAGCCAACAGATGGCCTCACACACCTTTGTCACTGTTATTTTACTGAAAAGTTTGGGATCCGCTGCTTTAGGAGACACTTATAAACCAGTTCGCTCATCTGTCAGATTAGAATGAAGCAACTGTTTCCCCAGCTTTAGGACACTTTCTTTTCTCATCCTTAAGTACCCTTCACGGTCCAACTTTAAGAATCAGTCCACTCCCGTCCTCTGTAATGAAGTAGCATGCAGGACCGTGCGTGGGGCGGCGCCGGCGCCCTCTGGCGGCGGTCAGGGGAGTTGCAGCCTCCCCTCTCATGTCACAGTTGCTGCTGCTGCTGCTGCTGCTGCTGCTGCTGCTGCTGTTGCTGCTCGTATGTGCAGACGCAGCCAATCTCTTCCTCATGACGCCACCGAGGCTGGGCTCAGATGTCTTCGATCCTGAGATTTAACAGACCCACCCTGGATGCGAGCCCTCCGAGGTGAAGACAAGGCAGCGTGAAAGGGAGGAAGGACCCGAATCACGACCAGGACCAGAACACCTGCCGGAGCTGCTGTCAGACAGACCAGAAGAAGAAGAAGAAGAAGAAGAAGAAGTGGGGCAGCATCCGAGCATCTTTCTGATGACCTCTTCAATTTGTGGCGGATTCTTCTCCTTTGTCTCTCCTGTCTTGCTCATGAATTTATCCTGAATACGCTTGGACAGCTTTGGCTGTCTGTGTGACTTTTTTTTTTTTTTTTTTTTTTTAAAGACACGTCTGACTGTCTGCGCTGCTTTCGATGCGTTTAACGGGACCCCACTCCTGTCTCTCACACTTCCTCCAACATTTACCCAGTCCCCCGTCCTCCTGACACCCTGTCCCGGTCCGGCTTTTCTTCCAACAATGCGCTCACCTGTCTGGGACCGGTGTGGTGCGCTCCGAGGCTGTCCAACATGACGGAGTTTCTCACATAAGCTGCAGCTCTTCGCCTTTTCATAGCAACAATTGGACATCGGTGTCAGCGCCGCGAAGCTCGTTTCGTGTCAGAGGAAAAGAGAAATAGCCATGATTTTGTTTCGCAGATTCCGAGTGTTGATCCTCATGGTGTTTTTGGTCGCGTGCACTTTGCACATCATGATAGACCTGCTGCCCAAGCTGGAGAAGAGGGCTGCCGGGGCGGACGGGGAGGACGGCGGCGGCGGCGGCGGCGGCGGCGGCGGCGGCGGCTGTCAGTGCGCCCAGCACCCGGCCGGAGAGGCGCAGGGCTGGGGCAAGCAGCGCGCCGACGCCGGCTGGCCTAACAAGAAGCACACGCTGAGAATCCTGCAGGATTTCAGCAACGAGCCGAGCTCCAACCTCACGTCCCGCTCGCTGGAGAAAAGCTCAGCCAGCGCCGCCGCCGCCGGGGACAAAGCGGCGGACCCCCACGGGCGGACCAGACCCCCATCGGCGGCGGGCGATCCCAAGGAGCACAAGCCGCTCATAGGGAACGGGAGCGGGGGTCGGACCGCCTTTGCCCCCCTTGTCTCCCGGCTGGCTGCTCTGTTTGAACATCCCTTATTCAAGGTTGACCTTCCTCCCCTCACAGATGATGATACTTTATTTAACGTCAACAATGACATCAGGTTTTACCCCAAAGCAACAGGGAACCAGGCATGGTGAGGACAACAACAAGTTAGTTCACTTAAGGAGATGCTAAGGAACAAAGAGCAGGCCACAGACTTTAAATGACAGCCTATCAGTTTCTATTATAACTATTATAACCAATATCTATCTATCTATCTATCTATCTATCTATCTATCTATCGAGCACATTTTGATCTCCTGTCCTGCATCTCTTCATAGTGAAGTTGTATTTTTAACCCTTGATCTGAGCCTCACAACCTTTCTAGTTAACCTGCATCCTTCCTCTTCTTGTTGTTTTCCAGGCACAACGAGGAGGGCAACGAGGAAGAGGATGAGTTTGCTCCGACCTCAGAGGTGACAGCAGAGTCCTACCCCAACTGGCTGCGCTTCCACATCGGGATCAACCGCTACGAGCTGTACCCCAGACACAGTCCTGTGCTGGACGCCCTGCTGAAGGACCTGGTCACTCAGAGGATCACCAGCGTGGGTAAGAGTCATGCAACCACGGTGTGCAGCCCGGGAGGTAGTGGGACACATTTCACAGCAAGAAGAGTTGATTCTGTAGAGGAAATATATCAACCTTTAGATGCACACACGTTTTACTCTGAGCTGTTTGCATCTGTCTTTTTCTGTAGCTTTTTATTAAGCATTCACATTTCAAAGAGTCTGAGCGCGCTCACTTACTCTGTGGTTCATAAACCTCCTGCAGGGACCCGGCTGTGAGTCACTAAACAAGCAGCATATTTTTTGCTGTCGTAGTTAAAAGACGTAAAAACTGTAGTCATCAACGGAGGAAAATAGCTGTGATGTTTGCTGGAGAAGTTGAGCAACACCTGAACTTTACCCGGTCGGCACACAAACATGTCCATGAAGACCACATTTAGAAACCTGGGCGAAATATTGATGAGTAATGTCTCCATTTGAACCTTCAGGTGAACAAATAGTTGAAATGCTTACACAGTTATGTGTTTTTAACATGTTTGTGTTGTATTTGAAGATTAGCTGACTAGAAAAAAGGTTTTAGATGTTCAAAATGAAGTTATAAATACATTTTTATTCATAAAGTAATATTAAATTCTTTCCAGTGTTCAATTTTAAAGTATTTTGTAAAACCTATTTGTGCTTGTAGGGACTGGCTGCAATACGTTTTTATGGGATTAATATCTTCCTATTGTGCTGTTTTCTTGTGGATGGTGATTCATCTGCCAATTGTCTCACCGTTACTAGTCCCGCCATCTCCTTTGTCTGCAGAAAAAAAACAACCTATGCAGCGATTGTGTGTCCTTGGATGCATGTACTACCAGTGCCCCATAATTACTGCACACCCTCACCACTTATCCGTCACACCAAAATGACAAAACAGAGGCAACATTTGAAAGTTTCCCTCGTCAGCATTTTATCCCAAACAGTGGTTTCTGTCCCTCTGCTGGAGCTGGCCTTTTGTTCAGTGTTCAGTTGAACTCATAAATCATAGATGTGTGAGGAGGCACAGGTGAGAGCACGATGGATTTATCATCACGGCTTTGGAGGGGAAGCTGATGGAGGTGGGCGAGGTTTGGACCTCTCCTGGGGGAAAAAAAGAAAAATGTGACTGGTAAAAGTTACCGTCAAAGTCTGGCTTGATTTCATGTCAGATACAACGTAGAGAAACAATCAGCTCAGCCTTTAAAGTGGGAGTAAATTTTGTTTTTACATAAAATTTTATGTAGATTTGACCAAAGCAGTACATCAATGATGGCCACTTCTTTTGGAAGCTTAGATTCTAGAAGTTGACTGATGTTTTCTGGGGGTTTTTTAAAGGCCGATACCGATGCAGATTTTTGCAAATCAGGGAAGAGAATTCGGGCCGATTTCTTGAACTAATCTGTTTTTTGTTTTGGGTTGAAAACTATAACAGTTCAGTGTTCTTACACATTACAATGTACTACATTAGAAAAAATGAACACTTAAAGCAGCAGGTTTATTGAGGTGAATTAGTTTTGTTTTGTTTTTTTTAACAGAGGCAAAGTTACACTGGTTTACGTGACAGGGGAGGGACTTAAAGGGGAGTTTTCATGGATGCTGGTCCGGTTCCAGCTTCAACTTCTAGGTTTCTATTGGATGTGTCAAGATTTTTATGGTTGACATGCTCAGAAAATGGGCCACTAATGATGATGTCATCAGGACAAGGACACTACTTAGGACCCACTGACTCTAAACACAATTATTTAGCACAGAATATTGGTAAAGCGTAATGTCATCTTAGTATTCTGGTCAACTTCCTTTGTGATTCCTGGTGTTGTGCTGGAAAAACATCCCAGGAAGCACAGTGACACAAGGGCATACTTTAAATTAACTCAGTATGCTCAGGCACGGCCGATGCTGATTATTTAAAAATGGCAAAAATTGGCCAGGTTAATCGGCTTACAGATCAGTTGATCCAACTCTATTTAGGTCGTGACTTTAAAAGACAGTTCATTGATTTCCAGTCTCTTAAACGTTTTGTCTGGCTGTAGAAATGCATCAACATGCTCTTTGTGACCTTCCACTCCAGCAAATCTATCATATGTCCAAGCCTAATGCTTCTTGTGTTCTTTAAGTTTAATCTCAGTCAGTTATCTTTCTCTGTCAGAAAGAAAAGGTTATGTACCGCCGTGCGCAACAGTGCATACAAAAATCCAGAAGCCTTTGAAAATGAGTCACAGTCAAAAGAGAAGCTTTCTGGCACTGAGTAAAACGACCTGAGACAGACGGATGAGAACAGAGGGAACGTGGAAACAAGGATGATGTATCCAAACAAAAAAAAAAGAGAAAACAGAGGAACAAAATGTGAGAGCTCTCGAGACAAAAACATCAAGACAGTCGGTAAACACCAAATACAGCTTTATGTAAATGCTCAGTGAAGCCAGCTGCTCAGGCAGTAAGTGGGTCCACAACTGTGGGCTTATTCTGATACTGGGGTTAGGCTGAAGCGCTGTGTTCCGTAATACACTCAAGTTAATGTGCTGTAATAAATGGGCAAATCTGCCCAAAAGCCTGTCCATTGTGACAGAAACACAAGGCATTTAGACGGGCCTGGCGGTCCTTTTGTTTGAGTCAGAGGGAAGCAGGAAGCTCACAGTCGGTCTCCATCACCCCGTGGGAGACACCATGAATATGACTGATAGTCGGAGACATGGAGGCCCGGCTCCACTGCCCAAGAACAGGAGGTTAGTTTGACTGAGTGACAAAGGAAGCAGCAAATGTGCACAAGTCGACACAAGTGATGAGTACAATAGAGAAACATGCAGTGGGACTTTGTTTACTTTTATGTTCGGCCTTCAATCAAACCCAGAGGAAGCCCTAGTTTGCCAGCAGATGCTTTTTTGCGATCGTTTTCTAGCAGTCACGTTTGTGCTCGGTCACACAGAGCTCCTAACTGCCATAAATTCACTGTAATTGCACAGCAATTGGCAAATTAGTCAACAGATGCATAAAGTCTATTATGAATCCATGCAAAATTGTATAATTGTCAAATAACAAAACAGCTGTGCCTATGTATGGGTGTTTGTGTGTGTTAAAGACTGCACGGTTTGAGTTGTAAACTAACATCTCACTTGTTTCCCTTTCCAGCCATGAAATCAGGAGGCACCCAGCTGAAGCTGATCATGACTTTCCAGAACTATGGACAAGCGCTTTTCAAGCCAATGAAGTAAGTCACACAGGAATGGATTATATCATTTCACACTTAACACCACATTTAGTTATACAACACCAATTCTGAAAGTGGTGAGACGTTAAATAAAATGTAAGTAAAAGCAGAATGCGATCAATTTCTAATCCTATACCAATAATTTACATTGAAACATAAAATGTTGAAACTAAGAAATTGTTCTATTTTTGTGGGGGGGAAAAACAAGGTAATATTTAATTTTATGACAGCAAAACATCTGAAAAGTTGGGACAGGGACAACAAAAGATGTGGTACAAATAAGAAACAGGTGGAAGAGCAAGGAACCATCACCACCACCAAAGAGGAACCATCCAGCCTGTTATCAACACACAGTTCAACACCCTGCCTCTCTGATGGTATGGGGGTGCATTAGTACCTATGGCAGACAGCTTACAGATCTGGAAAGGCGTTATTGATACAGAACAGTATATAAATATTTTAGAACATCTACTCCCATCCAGACTGAGCCTTTTTCAGGGAAGGCCTTGCATATTTTGTGAAACCGAAAAAGTGTCAAAGAAGACCCAGGACCGTTGAAATCAGTTGCTGCCATAAAATTCACAATTATTGTTGTTTTTCCTGAAACGGTACAATAACTTGGTTTAAACGTTTGATATCTTTACTGTCAAATGTATGTAAATCTATGATTTTAAAATCACTACATTTTGTTTTTATTTACATTTTACCCAACCTTTTTGGGAATAAGGTTGTAGAACTTTGCCGGGGTTTTTTTTTATATTTGTCCGAGGATCTTCTTTAAAACATGCAACTAAACACTCCTCAGATTATCTACCACGTAATGTGATTTATTTTATGTTTCCTGATGAACACTGCCGCCTTTTTCAGAGTGCTCATATTCACATATCTCCCCTTCGTGTGATCTTCTTCTGATGGGGAATCGTCTGTCTGCTTTTTAATTAACATCAACAGGCTTATGTGTTAATTAAAACGAGCAGTGAGCCGTCGTGAAGGCATCTTTAGGGAGGCATACATGCTGGCGAAAGCACTTCGCTCGTGGAAAAAAAAAAAAAAAAAAATGGATACCTTTTCCTCTCAGCTGTCTGAGTTTTTCCTGATGAATTCCCACGTCGACGCGTATAAACAGCGTCCGAGCCAACTGCACTGTGATCAGACGTAATTGCTCACAAGCCTGGTTCGATTGCTATGAAATGCAAAAAGGTTTTCTGCATGAGAGCCCCTGTGGAGAACATTAGAGTGAGAGCAGAGAGAGGTACAGTGAGAAATACAGTCCATGAGGAGGTGTGTGTGTGTGTTAAGACTTGAAGATTTATGGTGAGTGAAACTTACAAAGCCTCAAAGTATCTTACCTAACAAGGACTAGGTTGTAATATATTTTTTTTATCTTTCCAACCATAAAAAGCCATTTACAGTACAAATCACACTATGTTTTTTCATTCCTTGCAGGAATTGGAAGGTTTAGATGTGTGATTTCAATATCATCTGTAGAAACGATACCTAAATGCAAAAATGGCTAAAATTCAGTCAGTTTTACAGCTACATTTGGCCTGGTACTAGCTGAGATTCATTCATAAAACATACTCTGAGCGTAATTGCACATAATATTATTTTCTTAGTTTGACCAAAACAACTACTACTGTCATTTCCTAACATAGATGATGTTAGTCTAAAACTCTGGCATGAAAGGCGGTGGGCGATATGCACTCCTTCAAGGAATGCTAGGCCTTTAATTAACATAGTTTGGTGGTTATTGTTCTCAGTGGTGGCAGATCTGAGCTTCGTGGATTTTGCTCTCTCTGTGTCTTGTTTTCAAACTGAACCGGAGGGTGCATTTCAGAGCGCATTGTTCACAGAATTTGCCCCAGCATATGCTTCAGACTTCAGAAGATGAATAAATCTGTGTTAGTTTTCATACATGAAAACCTTTCTGCCAACAAACAACAACACCCAGCAGGGATCATCTGACAAGTACAGAGGTTACCCGGGGTTTTTCCTCCGTCTCCGCGGATGATTCATGGGTTGCCTCTCAGCTACACGGACAGTCGGACAATATGTGCACGTGCATGAGCCGCATGTGAGTGTAAGGTTTCGTGGCAGCATGGGTCAAAAACAAAGGGGCATGGTCAGATCCCGGCGTGTTGCTCAGGGCAAAGTGTGACATTAAATTTACCCAGAGAGTCATTCATTGTCAACAGTTAGCAACAGTTAGCAAGGACAATTAAACAATTCATTCTGATTGTAAAAGGTCATTAATTAATCAAATTAATTAATAATTAGTCTCATTAAGTTGCATAGGATTACTATTTTTTTGCTCTGTGTATTGTGTCAAACCTCATTATGTTGACTGAAAAGTCAGTGAATCATACGGCATCATATCACATTGGTTTTAATATATCGTATTGTTGGCTGTGTATCAAGTTTTGAGATATGTATCATATCAGCCACAGATCAGTTGGAACAACTCCACCTCTTTAGATGCAAGTGTTCAGTTTTGTCAAACAAAACTCAAATTCATCTCTTACAAATGGCATTTATTATTCAATGACAATAAATTTAAATATATTTGAAAAGCTGACAAAACTAGAAATGTTTGCATTTTCTGCAAAAAGTGAGTTGCCAAAGTTAAACCAATAAGAACAAAAGTGGAAACTATCAAGACAAAGATTAAAATTAGCAAAACAGCAGCTAAAATCTAAAAATGAAAAGGATCTCTGTTCATTTCTGTGAGCCATTTTTTTTGTTTTCTAAGGCTGATGTACACCTAATGATTAATTCCTCACATTTAAATTAAAATCTACTGGCTCGTGAGATATTTTACTAACACAACAGACAAACAAACAGACCTTTTGGTGATGAACTTTAAACACTGAACACTTTTAAAACTTTATTTACACGAATTTGGTGGACCTTTGTGGTTTTATTAATTTCATGATTAGTCTTTAATCCAGCATTATTACAATAGAGGTTAAATGATTCAATTGTGTTTCCACTGAATTTTATCATAAAGGTAAAATAATTAAACCTACGACTGGATTTATAAGTCTGTCCTTTAAAATTGCAAAAAAAAAGCTCTGATTTTCCCTTTTTAGAAACAGTCTTTCTCAGATTCTGCTGGAAACAAATTTGACAGTAATTACATGTCAGTTTCTGAACCACAAGCTACGGATTCCTGCGGCTCTTTGTTTAGCCTGTCACATTTTATTCAGGCTTCCTGCTCCGACTGTCACAGTCATCTGTCTGCAGTGTGTACAGATATTATACAAAACTCCCCAGAGCGGAATTACAAAAATAAAGACCTTTCTGAGAGGTACACTGTAGAAAAACTAACCTTTGTTCTGTTTTAGTTAAAGCATAACATGAGCGTTTGTTCTTTGTGTCATGTTGATCAGTCCTACCTTGTTTTAGGAACGGCTGGTGCATTCTGGGTACAGTAGTTTAGAGCGTTCCTATAATTCATTGTGTTTTGTTACTTGTCCTACTGTGCAGCATCAAGTGGTGCTTTGATGTTTCGAGCCTCGTTTGAGTCGGATGCAGATGTCTGCACCGCCACAGGCCCCGAGCAGGCTGACAGCTTCACAACGTGTCGTCCCGACGTTCTTTTAAATGCAGCTCGGCGAAAATATTTAAAGCTTTGTCCTGTCTGCCTAACTAGTGTTTTGATTTCAAGTGTGCTTGGTACAGGATGCTCATTTAGCTTTCAAACGGCAAAATTATTCTCTTATTTTTATTGTCTGCCGCCAAAAGGTGAAAGGTGAATGATAATGTTTTTACCAATGTTTGTGTGTCTGTATCATTAGCAAATTTTCTCATGAATGGATTTGAATGAAACTTCCAGAAAGCAATCACTGAAAGTACATCTACAACTGATTAAGCTTTGGAGTCAACTGGAATTAAGATGGCCACCACATCAAAGCAATTTTAGCAAACCCTAAAATGGCTATAATATATATAATTTTACAGATTGAGCTATAACTTTACATGATCTTGGTCTAAAACTGTGGCATGCAAGACGGCGGGCGATATGCATTCCTTCAAGGAATGCTAAGCCTTTTACTCTCAAAGAAGATTGAAAAGAAAGCAGGTGTGAATCGTGGACAGATCTTCACTTCGTTTACCTGAAAAAGAATAATAAATGGGCTGAACCTGAACTTGGAGGATATATGACGAGTACATGAGAACATGATCAAAGTCTGTCAGGGAGACAGGAGGAAGTGGCATAAGAACAGAGCAAACACAGATTTTGGAGAACAGATGAGAAGCGGTCCAGAGGGCGAGGGAGAGTTATTGCGCTGCCAACCTGTCAGAGAGTCGGATCTTCCAGCTGGAGCCGAGTCACGGACCAAAGGAAGACCTCTCGATGCCACATCTTTGTGTCTGCGGCTCACATCTCCATTTCCCTTCCATCCCTGCCAAGACCCTGGTTGTGGTGTGCACGCAGAACCTTAATGTTCATGTTCACTCTAAATGGGTTTGTCAGACGAGGGGTTGAGAGTTTGAGGGAGGAGGTGTAAGCCTCCAGTATGCAAATTACAACCTTGTTTCCAGTCTTTCTCTTTGATTTTTTCTTTTTTTTAGCCTTGCTGTTCAAAACACTTTGTGCTGCAAATATAGCAGAAATAACACTGATTGCTTTGTGTTTTATGTACATACTCTAGTCCTGCCAAGAGCTGTTCATTATGTGTGAGCACATTTAACACACTGTATAGCTATATGGGGCGCATATGCACCAACCTTTAGCACTGCAGGGAGTCTAAATATGTCCTCATCTTTCAAGAATGAATCAGTTTTGACATGCTTGAGCTCTTTTTGCATGTCAATTCTTTAGGGTTGGCTGTGAAATCACATCACTGCAACACTTAAGAGGCAATTCAGTTTTTTTAAATCCTTTACAGACAGTTTGTGTGCACAAATCTTATTGTTGCCCTCTATCATTTTTGCCCTAGAAGATGGGTCATGGCATTTTTTGTTATGTATATTCATAGAAACTTTAATTAGAAGTGAAGTTATCAATTCAAAGGAAAAAAAGTACTTTTTTGGTTGTTGATTTAGCCTCTCATTATCACCTGAGGCTGACCATGGATAATGGAATTTTAGGAAAAAGACAAAGAGGAGACAAGTGGATGAAGTTAGAGAAGACATGGAGGTAGTTGGAGTGAGGACAGAGGATGCAGAAGACAGAGTTAGATGGAGGAGGATGACTCACTGTGGCGACCCCTGAAAACAGAACAGATGAAAGAAAAAGAAGAAGAAGAAAAATAAGGCTGTCAATGGTTGGACACACCTTTAAGAGGTGATGTCTGAACTTGTCTTTGGATTCGTGCATGAATACAGATCAGCCATGTGACTCAAGTCAGCTGTTTGCACAGCTATAGTGCACGCACACACACGCACACACACACACATATACACACACACAGTCTGTAAGGGTTATGGAGTTTGTACACCCCCCATCACCCACAGCTGGTACTAGAAAATGTGCAGTAAGCCAAGTTGCAGCTGTAGCAGTTCACTCAGAGCTGTGGGTGTATTCCACAGAAGGTGATGACTGCAAGCCCACACTCTGCCTACAAACTCAAAGGAAAACCAACTCATTCACTCCCAACCATTCACGATTTAACACTCCCCTAATGTTTTTTTTGTGACAAGCTGAAAAGCCTAGAAGCACAGAAGTGATGAAGGATCATTGCATAATCCACAAAGTTTTCTATTATGATCATCACTCAGATTTTGCATATTATGAAACTGAATCGTCACATCCATCTCCCCCTTGCTTTCTGCTCACGGAAACCCTATAGCACATGCTTTTTGTGGCTCATTCAGACTCCGTCTGAACGGGGCTCGGCGGGGAAAGAGCCTTCAGCTTTTCATCTGCCCCTGCTGTGCTGTTTTAGCTTCCAGAGGACAGAGCAGCACCTCAGGATGCCGAGCAATTTGTCTGACCTGGCTGTTCAAATCAATGGCAATCTGCAGAGCACAGGTGTGGCTTGTTCATGAGTAGGCCCACACAGAGGAGGCAATAAATTTCAACTGAAGGGTGTGTGTGTGTGTGTGTGGGTGGGTGTGCGTGTGGTGGGGAGTGTGTGTGTATGTGTGTGTGTCCAGTACGTACTTTTATATGTTTCTCTTTTATGATTTTCTTTTTTTTTTCTTTTGTGTCGTCATTTAAAAGGGACATATTCACATTTGTGTGTGTTTAGTTTGATAAGTATGTGTTGATTAAGAAATACTATGACTAAACAAAAAAAGGTATCAGAGGAAAATTGTTCAAATTGTGTTTTTCAAAATTAGTGTGAGAAACTGTTAAATATTGCCTAACTGTGTCCTGCATCATTGTTCAGTGAAACCTGCTGTGTAAGTGTGTTGATACTGTCAAGTTAATACCTGCTCAATTTATTTATTGTAAAAATTTGCATATTGTTCAAAATATTGATTCTTTCTTTTCTTTGGGAGACTGATAAGCTGACATTAGCTAGCTATTAACCAGGTTATGACTCTGTAACAAGTCTGCATTTAGCTAAGTTAGCATATGCACATGCTAAGTCTTGTAGCTTGTTGCAAGTGTTGGTTTCAAAATAGTATTTCCTTAAAAAGAGGGATGGGCTGTGCTCTTTTTTTAGTCAATCTATGATTGTCAATGTTTTTACTGCCAGAAAACGGGTAATTTTGGTTCTTTTTTGACAGGGCAAAGCTTAAAGGGTTTCCTTTCTTCGGTCATCATGCATAGCTGACTGACAGCCTGCAAAAATAGATGGGAGAAAGCAGTATTTTAAGCTCCATGTGGATAGAGAAAACTCTACTTAGGTGTTTTGGGACCACAGAGGATCACTTCACAATGGTTTAACCAATAACCTTTTGAAGTAGTTTGCCTTTTTTGTTGTTGTTTTCACACTGCCACCACTGTGGCCATTCGCAGTCTCTTTTGCAACATCTATCTGGTCCTTTTTAGCACCTGCTTCAGAGTAGGTGCTTTTCTCAGCTCAATAAAGACTCTTGAATGACATAAAGATATGTGATTGGTTCATAAATAAGTATGCGTTGATGCAGTACTAAAACTGCATTAGCGTTGTTGAAGTAGAAGCTCCTAACTGTTGCCATTGTCTGCTATGACGTGCTCTTTTTTGAACGTGTGCATCACAGTGTCAACTGGTTTGTCATGAGTCCTGACTCCTGGAACTCCTATTTCAAAATAGTGCTGTTTTAAGGTGTGCTTTAAAAAATAAACCAAAGCTCGAATACACAAACATAGCTCCATCAGTGATGTGACTGTGCGTACCGTCAGCTGAGTGTTGTGCAGTCAGAACGTTCCCTTGGCAGTGCAAAAGCAAATACATACAGTGCATAGGTCCTTTTATAACCACTCCATACTGGGACTAACAGTCCTTAAAACCCTCAGGGGGTCCTTATAACTATTTGGTCCCAAACCACCTACTGTTTCTGGCATCTCATTGAAAAACCTATAAACCATAGGAGAACAGTTTGATGGAGCATTGTAGAGGATTTGAAACCGTGGCATATCTAAAAACCAAAAATCAGCCCATATCCAGATATGATAAACAGAGGGTAATTTGTTATTTTATAACAGTGTTGTGTAAAGTGTGGTAGAGCAAGTTAAGACTGTTCAGTTCATGCATCCGGCAGCATATTTTTCTGTAGGACGAGTTTATTAACCACAGTTATAGTCCTCTCTGTGTAAATGTCTGGCTCTTTAACTTCTATGTCACACACTCAAGTTTTATTAACAAAAACTCTAAATATTTTCAAAGGTCTCTAAACAAAATTGAAGAGTTTGCCCCACTGTTTGATATATGTGTAGTGATAATACCACTAACTGTGCACTACTAGGTTTGCTCAAACACAGAGAAATGAACAAAACCAGGATTGGCTCTCCTAGCAAATATCTGCTGCGTCCCTTTGTTCCTTTTTAGATTTTATGGTCTTTCTCTCCCTCAGACACACTGTTTTTTCACTGTCTTAGATGTCTTCGACATCTGTTTTTCATGCAGCTTTGTGCTTGCATCCAGGCAGCCAGAGAGAGCCAGCCCCAGCAGCTCGACTTTAGGCTCAGCGGACTGCTGACTCCCTCCTTAGGTCTTTAAGATTAATTTGGGGTTTAAGCTGTGCTAATGTGGATGAAGACTGCTCATCTTACACAGCCTCTTACTCCTCCTTTCCCCCACCCTCCAGCTCCACTTTCATCCCCTCTCCTCCTTCCTCGCTTTTATTTGTTCTATCAAAGACTTTTGCGTGGTTCCCCCTCAGGCGCATATACGTTTGTAAAGTTGCTATTCTCAACATGGCTTTCTACCCTGATGTCGGTTTCCAATATTTTTCTTCCGCCTTACTTCTTCTCTGCTGTGTATTTGTCTATTCCAGGCCACCATGTAAACAAATTCTTTTTTTAATGAAATTCTCGATCTTGCGGCTACACTTTATGACGCCGTGGTGTGTGTTTGTTCAGTGCAATCCATGTGTGGGCGCTGTGACCTCTCGTGGGCTGTGAGATGAGCCAGTTAATTAGTGCTCAGTTAACAGTCATGAAACCAGCTGCATTCGGTGGTTTGTCAAGTCTGCGTGCCCATCGACACACACACACAGTTTGAGCTGATCATTTGAGCCAGCTCAGGCAAGTTTTTATAACAGAATCTCAGCATGAAATGTTTTAATTGATCTGTCAATCATTTATCCAAGTTCTGCTTGTTATCTAATTTTGTCTCGCCATTAAAGTGTGCGTTGACACTTTTTAGTGTTCTGCAATCAGTCCCTTTGTATTCATGAGTCGCATGAGTAATAGCTATCATTGAGTCATTTTTCTCCCATTCTCAGAGCAGATTTATTTCATACTCCTCGCTCCTTCCTCTTAGTCCTTCTCTCCGTCCTCGGTTTGATGTCTATTCTTGATTCAGGAAGTCGACAGAGCAGCATCTGGCACCGAACGCACCTGTGTGACATCTTAAATCTCAAATAACTTTATTTTTTGACAGGCACACTCATACAGACACTGACACGCTGAGGGCTATCTTATTTTAGGCTCCCCCTCACATCCTCCCCACTCACACACACACACACACACACACACACACACACACACACACACACACACACACTTCACATAAAGACTTCTCTCATGAATGTTTTACTAGGTCAGCTCCTGGGGAAGTGTTGCTTTTCATCACCATCCATCCCTTCCTTCCTTTTCCCCTGTTCTGTCCATCCTCCACTCTTGTCTCCACCTCCCGCCCGGCTTTCTTTTCGGACTTGTTTGTTGGATTCGCTGAGGCGGTACTAATCCCGGTTTGTCACTCGCTTCTGTTCAGAGCTGCTCTCCTCTGCTCCGCTTCTTTGTTTTCTTTTAATGTTTAACAAGTGTTTATGCATCCAGAGTATGATTTAACAGAGCTCTGTGTAGTGTGATTACAAGTCAAGTGAGCTGCAGATACTGCAAGCGATAAGAGTGATATCTGACTAAATGTTCATGTTGCAGCTTTATGATCATAATGCCACACATCAGCAGTTACTGCACTATCCTTACCGTCATCGAGAGTCAGACTGCAAACAAGAAGCCTTATTTTTGTTTAATATTTAAAAGGCAATACCCACAATCATGTCTATGCAGCTATAAAAAGTAAACTCTTATTATCCTCCAGTGCACATTAAAGCCAAATCCCATTTCCTTGTATTACCCCGATCCACACACCCACAATTACCCCTTGGCCCTTAATTAAGAGTGGTGTAAATATTTCACTGCAATATGGGACACTTCTTCAAGAGTTAAAGCTGATTCCTTTTAAGTAAACAAACACAACATCAGTTTGCCTACATACATCTTGTAGAACTAGTTGTCAAATCTTTGCACATATTTTTAACCCTGTTAGGGAGGAACAACAATAAAACCAAATACATAACAATACACAAAAGTAGACATTACAATGTTTGTTGAGATTGTAAATAGCTTTACTGGATAAATATGATACTTACTTACCTGTTTTTATGTTTTGTAAAGATAATTAACATTAATGTCAAATGTAATACACAGGCACACATCAACCACAGACCAAACACATGCGTGTTAGGGTAACTGATAACTCCAAATTATTACTAGGTGTGAGTGAACGTGTGAATGGTTGTTTGTCTCATTTGTATCTATGTGTCCCTGTGATAGAATCGTAACCTGTCCAGGGGGTAGCCCACCTGCTGGAGAAAGGCACCAGCTCCCCCACAACACTGCATGGATGGATGGATGGATGGATGGATGGATGGATGGATGGATGGATGGATGGATGGATGGATGGATGGATGGATGGATGGTTTATTAGATTTAAACCACCTGTTCATGTTTAAGGATTATATAGTTTGATTTTTTTTTAAAAACACTGGTTTGGTGTAAAATAAGTACTCTGATGTTTTCTACCACATGTTCACAAATGTTTTAGTCATAGTTTACGAGGCCCGCTGCATCTGCAAAATACAAAAACCAAAAAGTTAATTTCCTTCTGAAATACATTAATTTTGAACTCAAACATGCTTTATTTTCTTTGAGAATTGTTGATTTATTTTGACCACAGACCTACAAATGTGTAGGTTTGTGTTACTGTTCTTGTTTGTGGACTGGGACAGTCCATGGACGCCCCTCTGTGCTGCACTCAGTCAAAATATATCATATTTTCTGCAATTGTGCATTTTTGTGGGTCCTGACAGTGTCTTTGTCACTGCTTTGCATGGGTCTGTTGTTTAGCCTTCCAAGTCTATCATGTCATTATAGTCAAAAATACTAGAAGGGGAAATTCCTGCACTTCCCACTAGCAGAGTCCACATTTGCCTGGAATGATGAAAATTCAGCGTCCCAAATGAGCAGTTCTTTTTCTGAGGCAAGGAAAGTGGGCCACTTGTTGACTTGTGGTGAGAATATTTAATTTGAGATGGTATAGCTGCTAATTTTATACAAGATTTCCCTGATGGGATGTTTTAAATGAACATACGGTTTTCAAATGTTGATATCAATTTACTTATATGGAGTGGTGAATCTATATCTTTGATTAGAGTTGTCATTTTAGGAGTCTGTGCTTAAAAATAAGCCAGCAGCTCATTATGTATGTGTCGTAAGATATTTTTATAGAGGCTTTTTTGTTAAGCTGTAATGGGGATAATTATGTAGGCTTAAACAAAAATGGGAAATTGTCTGAAAATGACACGTCTGCTTCGATTTTACTTTGTCACTAAGTCAACCTTTGTTCTTGATATTAGGACCACAAGCTCTGCCTCATATAGCTGAGCGCTGTCATTAGATAATAGCCTTTCCCAGGTAGATCTGTCACAGTCCACCTGAATGTCTGTCCAAGCTGAATGAATGAAACAACAGTTCATCGACAGAGAGAAAGAGGGACAGCATTGTAGTAAATGTGGCCCTTTGTAAGAGCTACATAGAGGTTAATACATCCATTGTAGGCCTGTCCTGTGCAAGGTGGCAATTTTGATGTGTGTGTGCGACTCTCCTTGCTCCTGCTGACAGAAGCCAGGAGAAAAGAGGAGAATGCAATCATTGTCTACCAATTAAACCAGAGGAGAAGAGGAGGGTTTGCCTTGGCTTTGCCCATTGTCAGGACAGGATGTAAGGAGGGGCTGCCATGACCAGGTCTGATATCACCAGGATGGGGAAGCAGGAACCTGATCCAGGGGTTTCCCTGCGTCACTCCTCCCCTTCCTCTTTGTTTGTCCTGGGCACCAGTGATGCAAACAGAGAAGTCTCTGTGCTGAAGGTGAAGGGAAACTCTGGGTCTGTATCGCTGCCTCGGTGAAGAGTTTTCACACAAAGATTAAAACACCGGATACGTGACAACACACAACCCGATATGTGTTGCATGTTAGAAATAGAGGGAGGCGTCAAACTACAGAGGAACGATATGTTGAAAATGTTGTCTTTATTGGTATGAAAAGGTGAAGGTGCAACTAAAAGGCCTGAATCGTGAGGTTTGCCCAGTGTTCATCGCTGGTTTTCCTTTAGGAGATGTTTGTTCAGTTGTTTGTTCAGCTTACCCCACCCATTGCTGCTGAAAAGCCCTGTAATCATTCATTGCACTAAAAATAGTGCTGCAATTTATTTTGAAAGTGATGTGGATGGCTGCTGAACATCCAGAGGGTTGTCAGAAATTAATTGTGGTTTTAGTTGGAAGTCTCCTCCTCAGTCAGTTCACATACTCATTAACCTTATTTATACTCAAGCACACTGGACCTGCTCCATCCCACTTAGCGCTTACACAAGTAGAAATGCAACCCTTGGAACTGTTTTTCCAGTCCTTTCACCACTTCGTCCTTTGCCACCGTCACCCACTCATGACCACAATGACATCTCTCAGCCACCACTTAGCCTCTGATAGATGGTTTCTATTTAGGAATGGCATGTGACCACAAACCGCAGTGCACAACAAGCCTGTTGACAGGTCTAAATAGAAAGATTCAGCTGCGGAGGAAACAAAGCTCGATTTGAAACCTACCCACAAAATAACTTTCCATGTAGGCTCTCTGGATTGCTTTTTTTGGTAAACGTATCAAAGCTTTTAGTTTATTGTAGGTAGGTTTCATTCTGCCGTATGCAGTCTTTTTGAAAGAAGGAAAAGCAGTGCTGAAAATATCCGACATACCGCTGAAACTGATCTTTTCCCCTTTACTGAGCAGATTGTAAAAATGGATGAACTGCTGGAGCTTGTAACTTTTAACTTTTAATAGAACGGGTTGTTTCGACTCCTCAAAGCTTCTCAGGTAATTAACTAATTCATTTGGGAAATAAGGAGAAGAACTACTGCACACGATTTGGTGTGGTCATCATTCATTAACAAGACTCAGCTTGAAATAATGGATTGGTTCCAAGTTTTTTAAGCATTACTGTTAAGTCTTCAGTGACTGTCTGTCTAAAATAAAACCGTGCCAAGTTTCTCTGTGAACCAGCTGCTGTGTTTGTGGCTGTAAATGCAAACATGTTTGTGTTCAGCATTCATTGTGGTGTGTTGAGAAGGAAATCACAATGAGGATGATGAAAAGAAAAGAAAGGGACGGAAATTGGAACTGAGTGATGGAGATGGATTTGCGGATACAGGACTAGCTGGTTTGCATTCAAAACATTTTAAAGGATAATTCTGATTTATTTCAACTGAAAGCCTCATTTACAAACCTACCAAAGATTTATTTTGATTTTAAGTAGAACCCAAGCACAAAACCACTTCTTGAGCCGTATATTGCCATGGAATTAGGGAAGCACATCCATTCATCCACTTTCTGAACACATTTAGTTTTGTTCAGTGTCATGGGGGGGTTGGTGCCAGTCCCAGAAATCAGTGGGTGAGAGGTGAGGCACACCCTGGACCGGGCATCAGTCCATCACAGTGCCAGCACACACACACACACACACACACACATACACACTTAAAGTCAATTCAGAATCTCCATGTAACCTGATTATAACATGATTGTTTTTGGACTATGGGATGAAGACACCTGGAGAAACCCCATAAATGGCACAACATGCAAATTTCCCAGTCTTTCCACCATCGTGCATTTCCGAAATAGAACCTGTTTCCACAAAGTTCCTCATAATTATCTGCACACCAGATAATGTCTTAAAACAGAATATTATAAACAAAACAAACAACAACCTTGAAATTGTGTTGTTTAACATAAAACAGCAGCTGAAATGTACATGTTAAAGAATTATTAAAAAAAAGAACATCTCAAACTGACCCTTAACTCAGGTGTCTTGACTGTAAATCAATACTTAATACTTAATTCTTGACTGAAGTATCAATTATTCTGCCATCATTTGAAGAAATTATTTCAGGGTAAAAAACATTTTCTAGATCCAATCTAAGTTTATAATTAAGTTGTTAGAACTTTCTTAAACAGTGTGATTGATAAACAGTGTTCATGTTTTAATGAATCATCTTAAAATGTCCTAGATGTGAGTTCAGATTGTAGTTAAGAATAATGGGTAAAAAAAACCTTTGATAAATGGGGTCCCATTTACATAAAAGACTCAAAAATTGAACAGTACAAGTTTGCAGAAATCAAAGAGTCACAGTTGTGTTTTGTGAATCCGTAATGCCCTAAAGGAAGATCATTTTTGAATGATCTGCAGCAGCAGCAGGTGAATTTAAAAAAGGTGTTCTGTTTGTCTGTGATGGATTGCATTTACACTTTATGTGTGTGTATGTGTGTATCTTTGGGTTGAGATAATATTTGTTTTTGGTCGAAGCTATTTTGAGAAATTCACCCCACTGATGCAAAGATTCAACATTCAACATGTTTACACAATCCAGTAACCGTTCCTTGGGCCAAACCGTACAGATACACTCCATGAAGTGGCAGAGTCGAGTGTGTTTGCTTTGAGATGGTGAAATTTTATTGCTTCTCCTGCATTACTGTAATTATTTTGTTTTCCTGTTAACTTTTCAGCTGTTATTTTACTACTTTGGGGGATAGACTTTCTGGAGAACATTCAAAATTTTAAAAATGAAATTTTTTTATTGTTATAGAAACCATTTCCACTCCGCTTTCCTTTTTACTCAATCTGCCAATTAGCAGTCCAGACTTTTGTTCAAATTGTACCCCATTGTTGCTTTTAATGTCCTCAAATTTGTTTTTGATGCATTTTTGAGCTGAGAGAACAAAGGAGATACAATGGCTTCCTCTCAATCCTCAACAGAGAAAGAAAGAAAAGTGAGTACTTTTTGCTAACCCTGTGAAAAGTACCGACATGCTTGGGCTGAGATTATTCTCCCTCCCCTCATCAGCTGCAGCTTACAACTCAGGCTGAATACGGTGGCTTCTTACTGAGACATGAAGCCTCGCAGTAATACCCATTGATTTTGTAATACTGGTATAAAGAAAAATAAAATCACACACATGTGAGAGAGAAAGCTCGCTGATCCCAACAGGCTGAAAGCTATCCAAGTTTGTTTTTATTACAGAAGCATTCTTGGTCTTCGCTTTGCTTTGCTGATCTTTTGTTTTCCCAATTTGGTCCCAAAAGTGTAAAGATGAATATCGACTTTTATTTTTTCCCACACTATTAGGTTTAAATCGGACTTTTGGATGCTTTGAAGCGTTCTCACCTCCCTCCTCTCGTCACACATCCCGCAGCTGTGAATGATGGAGACAACTGGTTGAAGGTTTACTGGAGGATTTTCTTGCAGGAATAGACTGCAACGTGGTCACCCCCCACCCCCTTAGAGTAGTTGATATAGTAAAACCCTTTGACATTCCTAGTGAATCTTTGGACAAATCATTTCATGGGTGGCTGCCGATTACATTTGCAGTTTGGTGTAGCTTCCAACCGTTTTAGAACAGGTGTTTGATACAAAATGTGCAGGAAACCAATAAAAACCTGCAGGAGAGGCACACATGGTCACATTTTTTTAAAAGCTTTATTGTTCTAAACAGCCTCAAGCTTTTAGACGTCTAATCGCTGCTGACCCAAGAATACCTTTGATGTTTTTGTATGCTCTGCATAATTCAGAGTTCAAATTCTGCGCTAAGCCTGTCATAAATCGTACACCCTGCGAAGGACTGGATCAGACTTGCACTATTGAAAGCAGTTAATCCACTGCGGATGGATATGTAAATATGTCAGGAGCGTGGCTCTGCGTTGCTGGAGCCGTCCTGATTGTTCAGGATAAACCAATGTTCGTTTGTTGTGGGTGATAATGTGGGAGAGAGACGCGAAACAAAGGGAAACTACAAACATTAAGATCCATCTCATCCTTTTTAAGACATAATCCCCTGAGTGAATGCGCACATTTACAGCAACGCTATTCCAGTATTCAACCTACATGCACACGCAGCACAATCAAAACCTACACATTTTTATCTTTGTGTTGCTTTTTTTTGTTTTAAACTCAACCGATGCAAGGGATCTGCAGAAATTATCATGATAAACTGATGTTAGACAGGTCCATTTTGTCTTCAAAGCCCTCCACAGAAAGTCAACAAAACAGAAATAGCAGGAAATAAGAAGAACTGGGAAATATGACAATCAGTGTTGCTGCTGAACATAAAACTCCTGGTCCAGTTGTGCAATGTAACGTCCTAAATATACTTTTTTAAATTATTTTTTACCTGTCAGCTGCTGAAAGAGAACTTCTGCATAATTAATGGGATTTTGCAACATGGTTACAATTTATGCATTTATGCATTCATACTATGCAAATATTATTAGGAACCATTAGAAGTGTAAAATCAAAGGCTTGACATTCCTTGAAGGAATGAATATCACTCACCGTATTCATGTCAGGGTTTTAGACTTAGATCCCCTTATGTTGAGAAATAACTTGTGCGCAATTTTATGCAATATTGCAAGAGTATGTGTTAGCCCAATATCTGTAAAACTGACTGAATTGTGGCTATTTTTCTGTTTTCTAAAGTCAGTTTGCTATGGCTGCCATCTTGCATGAAGTTGGCTCCAATAGTTAATCAGTTGTAGAGGTACATTGAATGATTATTTACTGAAAGTTTCATTCAAATCCATGCAGTGGTTCATGAGATATTTTGCTAACAGTCATATGAAACTACATGTGCACACAGACAAAGACGAAAACAATATTGTTCGTCTTCAACATTATACAGTAGCCAATAAATATTTATTTTCCTATCTGATGAAGTGAAAATGAACACTGACGTTGAGCTTTTGTATCATAAAACCAAAATAAAATATGCAAGTGCAAATAAAACGAGGTTTAGTCATCAAACTATTGTTCGTGGGATCTCAGAAAGCTGCCATGTGGAAGCACTTCCAACAAGAAGCTATGAGTAAATACGTTTTACTACCAAGAACAACTCATTTATTTTAATATGGAAACACTCTAATGCATTCACCCAAAAGAAGGCCTTGTAAACACAGAAATAGCACAGTGACACTAATAAGATTTCCTGATTCTTTTTTCTTCTTCCTCTGCATAGCCACACTTTTGACTCATAAAGCCTGTTAAGAAGATTGCTGGGAAGAGATCCCAAATTGTGCATAATTCTGCAGCTTTCGCATTCGTTCCCCACAGTGACTTCAAGCTTTAATCATGACACACTTTTGAATGTATCATTCCACTTTATTAAGACTTGTACAGGAAAAGAAAAAAAGCCAGATATTTGAAACAACAATATTTTGAGGAAGAATAAAATTGTCTAAAGCTGTATAATAAAATTAAATTCAGACACGGTAGCTTTTTGGAAAAAATGCAAATAGTCATAGTTTTTTCACATGAATGCAGCAACATCTTGCCTATCATCTAAGAATTAGGAGGAGAAAGCATTCTGCTTATTACTTCAAAAGGGAAAGAGTGGAGAGGACAATTTACTTAGATTTGTAGTGATCTGCTAATGGGCTCTTTGGAAAGGTTATAAACAATTAACATCTTGCCTGTTCTATATAGCTCTCTAAACATCTTCAGTTTGGAGAAATAAGTTTAATTCTGACCGGATTGACGAGTTAACGGCTAATCTGAGTGTGGAGAAGATCAACAGGGATTGCTGTCATCTGAAAACAACTCTAAGCTCAGCATGCCATGTAAACACTACTTTATAAAACTTTACATTCTGTCAGTTTTGCATTAAACAGTTGTTTTGTCAAAAATATTACGATGCTTCTGAAGAAAGTGCACCAGGTTGTGCAGATAAAGTAACAGTTAGCTGCTGTTTCCTTTTTTAATTTTTTTTTTTTTTTTTTTGCTTGCAAATAGCCATTCTATATAAATAACCAAGTAATGTGAAAAAGTTTGTAAATTAGCATTAGCATGAATTGTTCCTTAAAGATGGCATTAGGCCACTTTGGCTTTGGTCCAGTTAGCCTTTACCTTACCAGAGTTAAACTCTATTTCTCCAACCTGACGTTGTTCAAAGAGCTATCTGCAACAGAGAAAATATTATTTGAACATGACCTTTCCACAGAACCCCACCTCAATGGATCTGAACTGTCACTTTAAGTAAAAAAAACACAGTTTTGGCTTTTAGTTTCAATTTCACATCTACTCTGCTTCATTAAACAGCATGCACAGAGGGTAGTTAAAGAGCAGCAGGGATTTGCAGAGCTATGAGCCACATCCTGATCTCTGACACACACACACACACCCCTACACACACAGAGAGACTGAGATTTGCAGCCATCTGGCCAGATGAGACAGTTGTATTGGCACATTCTATCTAACTGACTTTCAGACATGACTCAACCTTAGGCAAGCAAGCACACACACACATACACACACACACGGAAACAATGGTTTATGTGTGTGTGGTTCTGAGGGGTTCTGTCATCTATCTCAAGAGGTGCCAGGGAGCTCTCTGCTGGTCACAGATAGTGACCTAGCCCACAGCAGTGCCGCTTTATGAACATTTAAATTCCAGATTCAAGGCCTCAGATTTTGCCCGCAGCTTTTAATGTGGGCAGAGGGTCAGTCATGCAGACCAACACAAAGTCATGCATTATGGAAACCAGAACCAGGAGCTAAATGTTGTCATTTTTAAATCAAGTCCTATTTAAGTGTCAACATCTTTTTAAAAATTTTTTAACTACCTATGGAAACCTTTTTTATGTCTCTTGGATGTTTAACATGTTAGTATTAATATTATTTGATTCATTTCATTAGTTTTTTCTTGGTAAATGTGTTTGTTAAATAGGTATTGTCAAATTAATTTGTATTTACTGTATACTATATGGGTTCGATGTTTCAGTGAAACTATAAGAATTCTTGTGTGAAAAAGGAGTCTGTGCCACTTGTTTCAGACTTGAATAAATAACAGCAGGTCTGATTATTAAACCTGACAAATTATATGCTGATTTATTCAACAATTAATTTGTGATTTCTTCAGCCAAAACATTTAAAGAAATAACAGGCTATTAATCCTTGAAGGAATCCATGTTGCCTGCCACATTTTATGACAGATTTTTGAACTAATGTTATCGCAGCATCTCAATGCAGTTTTTAGCCTTTTTGGTTAAATCTTGAAAACGGCATTATGTACAGTATGTGTAGGGGATGACTCTCAGCTACTACCACATCAGATTTTGGCTCAGTATCTGTAAAATTAACTGAATTCCCAACCATTTTTATGTTTGCTACGTTCAATTCCCTGTGGCTAAGTAGAATAGGAAACTAGTGTGCGCCTGGATTGTGTGTCTTCCTGTGCATACAAGGATACATGATGCTATAAGTTAACGAGTCACATGAACAGGAGACATGTCCCTGCAAGCATAGCATTTAATGTTTAATGGATTACTTTCATTGTGGCACTAAATGTTTCATATCATTTGCTGCAGATTTAATCAGTCATATAATTTGATGCAGCTCATTAATGAAGCAAAATGACCGTCCAGTGACTGTATATGTTTCTCCTCTTAACCAGTATGTATACTTTCTGCTGCAGATGGACGATCACTGATGGTCTTTTTATGGTCCCGTTAATTCCACGCTAATTCCCACCATATCAGAATGCAGTAACTTTGAAATTATGGCACTGACTCAATCCTTCATCCATCTTCTTCGTGTCAAGCCTTTTTTCCTGCGATGATATCGCCAATACTGCATCCCACACATGCAGATGACTTGCCTTTCCCTCCCGGCGGTGTCTCACCCTGCGTGTTGAAAATAGCTGAAGCTAGAACACAACTTGTGTAACACTGATTTGAAATTCAATCTCGGCAGCTACCTTGAGGCCCCGGGCCTGACTCTTAGATATATCTCTGGTAGCGGTGTTGGAGGAAAATAAAGGCAAACGAGCAGACACGGAGGGAGGAATGTGCCAAAAATGCATATATTACCCACGCAGAAAGCTGCTATTTGCAGATGTGAACTCATGTATGAGCGCATAAGTTTTCTCTCTGATACTCCTGTGTGTAACGCAGCCTGCAGACGAACACTCTGACAAATCACAAAACTGAAAACTCTCATATCCTTGGCTTTTAGTTTTGACCTTTTTGTCATCCTTGTTCAGATCTTTTGAAGTGGAATTCTGTGGAAAAGTTATGAACAAATAATGCCCTATCTGTACTATCTGTTCTCATTAGAGAACAGAATCAACAAGCTAACAGCTAGTACAAGTGTGGCCAAGGGTAAAGTGGATTGCTGTCATCTTTCAACAGCTTCAATCTTAAAAATTCATAATGGTTCATGTGATCACGGTTGTATGAACACTGTTGTCAACTTCACATTGCAGTTATTCCAGCAGCAGTAGTGTGATATTCCTTTGTGCTACAGCTAATTGCTGCTGATTCTATCTTCAAATATTCAAAAGAAAAGGTAGCCTGAACTGCAACAAAATGTTTGAGACTAGAGTTGTTTTAAGATCTCATTAAACCCCTTCGGTGTTGGCTCCACTCCCACCTGCTCATCAGTCCAGTCAGAACCAAACTCTATTTCTCCAAACTGATGTTATTCAAAGAGCTGTCTAAAGAAGGTAAAACTAATTGCTCATAACATTTCCCCAGAACATGACCCTTCAAAAGATATGAATTAAGAAGTATTGGGTATTCATTTACCCAGAAGTGTCTTGAGTGTGTCATCGTAATCACTTGTGTTTCTCTAAAACCCTAAAAGGCAATTGTAGACTAAACTAGAGAAATCTGCACCTTTTTTTTGTAAAAATACTAAGTGATTGCTGAAATATGCTGAAGAAGCTGAAACATTCAAAAAAGCAGAACAAAACTAAATTAAGCAACTCTCCAACTATAAGGTAAAATAACCAAAACCATAGTTGAAAGTTGATAGAAAATAAACTCCTAAAAGCTAAAACCAGCAAAACCTTGTCTAAATTCTAAAAACAACTGTAGCTGAAAGCTAAAACTAGCAAAACAAAAAAGCAAAATTAGAACAATGATTAACCCCAACATTTTGATGTATGAAAAGTCAAAATTGCACAAAAAAATGAGGAAGTAGTTTGCTTGCAAAAAATGTACAAAAGAGACGACAAACATGACAACCATTCAGACTATTGGGTGCATTAGAGAGTAACTGTTTTACAAAAGTAAGAAAAAGTAGATATGATGTTTTGAATTTAGTTTCTGAGATGTTAAACTTTCCTTCAAGTGAAAATTGGGAATACAAACATCACATCGGTGTGAAGAGCATGAAGAGAAATGACGTGGCTGAGAGGCAGCAGCGGGCATGGGAACAGAAGAAGGTTAAGTGGAAGGAAACACAGGAGAGCATCGCAGAGAGAAGCTGATGGATACTTGATAATTGGTGTTAAGTAGGGTCAGACTGCTTGAGAGTGTTTGATTTAGCAGCACTGTAACAAAACTGGTAAAACTGATGCAGGTAAGAAACGGGCTCTAGCAGTCATCAATTTTCTTGTTATTGGCTCCCGTTTTTCTCCTTTGTCTTTCTTCTGTGCATGAAAGGACAGAATCACAAACATGTCAGCTACAAACAGCTGATTTTTACACATTTTAGTCATATCTTGATGCGAAACCTCACCGACCTGTATTTAAATCGCTCTGTTGTACTTACCCAGGTGCTAATGCGGTAACAAAGCGCTGCTCGTGTCTTACCAGCCTTCCAGCATCATACGGCGCACGACTCTGGGCCAAACAGAGACAAAGCAGCCTATCAGTGGGGGGCTGAGATCTTCTGTGGATTACAAATAGAGACAGATCTCCTGTGTACCCTCCAGCTGCTTCTCTCTCTGCTGGATCAGCATTAAAATATCATCCGAGCCTCAAATCAGTGAATGACTATACCGTTAAACAGTTGGGTTAAAAATGATTCATCCTTCATTTCCTTCAGCTTGTATGATATTCTAGTTCATGAAACCATATCTACTGTAAATATTCAGCACGGGTCATAGGTTTCACACAGTAACGAGCTGTTGAAATGGTTCAAACATTTTAATTAGCTAAGTTGGAGCAAAGCTGCATCTAAAACAGACAGGTTTAGGTTGATCTAAAACAGGTTTTAATTGCATTTACGCTAATGAATCTCTTCATTATTACTTATAATATAATATAGGATTGTTTTTTTACTTCACTTGGACTTTTACTTCGTCTTCTTCCTCATTTCTGTGCTGTTTGTTAAAAAAAGAGAGAGAAATGTTACAAGAGGCAAAAAGCTGTTAGACGACATCCAAGTGAGCTTTTTCTTAATGTCAACTCCGCTGCACCGAATAATCTGAAGAAAATAATGAGGTAAATGGTTTGGATTAATTTTACAGACATTTTACAGAATCATTTCCTGCCTGTGCTACATTAAAACACATCACTTCTTAATGAGATTGTTATAGAACTAGTTGTAATATATTTTGAAAATGGTCTATATGTTTAAAAGACGTTGCAGTAATATTCAACCTTTATGCATGTGGTTTATAAAAAGTTTTTGTTTTTTATGTAATAAGCCTCTTTTTGCATCTGTGTAGAGTGCAGCTAGAGCCCATTACCTGAGCCATTTATTGCCATTTTTTAAAAATAGTTAGTATGCTCCTAAGCTGATTATTAGGCAGGCACATCTGTGGGCAGCACGGTGTTGTTACATGTGTCAATCAGCAATTCCCACAATGTTGGGGCCTCAACACCAGCAGTCAACCCCAAAGAAGGTTGACTGGAATTTTATGCTAACCTTTAAAGGATTAAAGTCACATCTATCAGAGAAAATAATAAGGTTTTAATTTTCAAACATGTGGAAGAGATCTTAAAATGTTTTGAATCCAATAATAATCCTACTATTGACTAACACACGCCCTGTTATAAGCATTTGCCCAGATTTGCAGATTCTTGTCAATGAAACAAACATGAACCCTGCCGGCTTGGAAGAGAACAGATTCAGTTCATCGTGATTTCTTTGAATCCAAAAGGACTACCTGGAGGTGGTTCACACATTACTTTTCTCTTTCATAGCATCAATCTGGCATTTTGTGCCTGTTTGTAAGAGGGGAAAGAGAAAAGCAGTGTGTGTGTGTGTGTGTGTGTGTGTGTAGAGTCTATATAGGCGACAGCTGATCTGCTGTTCCTGACTCCTCCCTTCTCTCCCATCTCCCTCTAATATAACCCTCCACCATGCAGGTCTAAGCTCATGAAAGAGCATTAAAACTGTCAAGTCAGCACAAACCGAGTCCACGTAGGCAAGTAGTTCAGCTTCATCACGTTGCAGTCTCACACACACACATACACACACACACAGAGCGAGATTCTGCTGAACTACATGCTGCTCGTCTGCTGCAGCCTAACCGCACTCTACTTTAGATAAAGGCCCTTTTTATTATCAAGGACGCTCGCTGATAAAGGCTGAATGGGAGCATTATTGTGGGGAAAAATATGGTTGAGATTTTGCACCGCGAGTATGGATGTGTGTGCGTGTGTGTGTGTATGGGGGGTGGGATATCTGTTGTTTCGCAATAGGTTTTCACATCCTGACTTTGCCTCCATTCAAGATTCAACAGAGCTCCCCTCAACAGGAAATTGCATCTTACATCTCGGTGGCCATGGCAACCAAAATCTGCAGTGCAAATTTTGCACGGGAAAAAGTGAAACTGGGGAAAGAAATGTCGCACAAATTTAAAAATCTTATTCGGAAATGCATGATTATTAAACAGGTAACAAGGTGGGTCTTTGCGTGCAATGTTTGCTAACTTGACCTCTTTCGATTTAAAATTAAGGGCCTTTGCTGCTGTTTAGTCAGCTTCCTGTGAGTTTTATCCTCCAGCCCTGAAAATACAAATACCATTAGTCCCCTCTTGGCTCTGGGTGGCACGGAAAGAATCACAATGGCAGCTATTGATTTATGGGTAAATGGCTGCTTTCCTGACAAGAAAAGTAATAGGAGGACTAGACATTTTTTGTTGTCACTGCTTTGCGGGGAAATAGGGACAGAAAGAGTGAAGAGGCAGGTAAAAATAATGCTGCTCTCAACCTTGAATCCACACTAATGAAGAGGAGGAGCAGCAGAAAGATAAGGACGATACAGAGAGGACGGACGTTCTGTAGCTGGTTTGTGCCAGCGCAGCTTTCACGGTGCAGGTGTGTGTACATATGTACAGGTGAGATAAAGAGGAATGAAACCAACCGGCTGTCTGACAAACGATCTGAGGGAGAAGACACAGAGAGAGACAGACACAAAGAAGCTTTCAGCTTTTTTCTGACTCAGATCCATGGCTTGGTTGGCAGAGATCCACATCTCCCTGAAAGAGTGTGTGAGGGGTTTTTATTGTGTGTGTTTGCTGAGAAAAAAATACGGGATGTGAGCAAGAATCCCAGCCAGCTTACCTTCAGCAGACTTGTTCACACAGGCTTTGGTCTGATGCCTCAGCTGCCTCTGGGATGGAGTTTCACCTGGTAGGAAACAAAAAACTGATGGGTGGTGGGAACTTTTTCTCAGACAGGGTTGAAGAGGTTCAAGTCAAGAAGCTGCAAGACTAGAATTAACACACACATCTTTTTTCATATTTAATAGGGATGTGATTAAAGGGGGAAACTCTTGGATGTTTAAATTTACATTTTTAGCCAAAATAACTGATGCTAATGTTGTTTTGAACTCTGTTTTTCAGACAGACCCGCGAACAGGAGACTCCTCCAGACTTCTTCTACTTCTCGGACTTTGAAAGACACAACGCTGAGATTGCTGCTTTTCACCTGGACAGGTGAGTTTTACCTTGTTTTATTGTCCTCGTCATTGGATTCGGATAAACTTGATGTGATTCTGGTCCTCCATCCGTCCACACATTATCTGCTGCTTGTTTGTGGTCGGGTTGCGGAGGCGACAGGTCCAGGAGGGAGACCCAGACATCCCTCTCCCTCAGGGACACACTGCAGCTCTTCCTGGGGGGGATCTCAGGGTGTTCACAGGCCAGAGAGGATACATAATCCCTCCAGTGAGTTCTGGGTCTGGCCAGGGGTCTCCTCCACGTGGAACATACCTGGAAACCCACAAAGGGAGGACACCTCAGCTGACTCCCTTCAATGGAGCAGCAGCGACTCTACTCTGAGCTCACCCAGAAGCCCCTCACCTTCTCTCTAAGGCTGAGTCCGGCCACCTTACAGAGGAAACTCATTTCAGCTGTTTGTATCCAGGATCTTGTTCTTTCAGTCAATATCTTTACCTAGGGTTGGAACTTGAACAGACAAGTAAATTAAGAGCTTTGCCTTTCAGCTCGGCTTTTTTTTTTCACCATAACAAACCAGAGCAACGCCCTCGTTACTCATCTCCCACTCCATCCTGCCAACACTTCTGAACAACACTTGAACTCCTCCTCTTGAGGCTCATCTCAACCTAGAGGAACCCTTCCACTCTCTTCCAGTGGAGAACCATGGCCTCAGACTTAGAGGAGCTGACTCTTATTCCAGCCACTTCTCACCAACAGAACCACATCATCCCCACAAAAAGCAAAGATGAGTCCCTGAGGTCCCCAAACCAGACATCCTCCTTTCATAAGCTCAAATCTCATCCATTCTGTTGATTTTGCTCAGTTCAGCTTCATTTGATTTGATTCCTCTGTTTACAGAACGATGTTGGAATCCTTCTCCGCTGTTCGTTCTGTAAAAATAGTCCAACTCTTCAACCCCATTATATCTGAGAGGTGGTGGATTTGTCCTGTGACAGTTTCAGTGGGATTAAAAGCACAAGGGATTAGCTAACACTCAGAGAAGGGATCATCTCATCTGCTCACTGCTGAGTATATTGATTTATAGCACGATTCTTTGACTCCCAGACTTCAGTAAGACGAGTCAAATCTGATCGATGGGAGGATAAGAAATGGAGTGTAAGGCGTTTTAGGGTCTGCCTGGGGGCATGTTAAAGACTTCACATGTGCTCACAAACACACAGCCTCGCTCTTATTGAAATTCGGACTGCACGTGTTTTTGTGGGCAGGAAAAGTCCAAACGGATTATCACAGGCGTGTGATTACCACTAGAACATGACTTTAATGCTGCAGGGTTGGCTTTGAATCATAGAAGTGTTGCAGATTCACTGCAGCTGTGGTTACTGGTGTGTTGCTTCATATTGAATCACGACAGTCTCAGGGTTCTCCTTTTCTTTGCTCTGATGTGAACTTAATGTGACTCTAGTGTGTAGAACTGGACGAGAGCAGAAAAAATATAATTTGAAGTGTGCTCTTATCGCAGCTACACACAGTACACACAGGAGCTCTTTTGTCACAAGGACCCAACATGACGGTGCAGTTTGCAGCCCCTGAATGCCGTCTTTCTGTAGGCTAAAGTTTCGCCAACGTTCTTCCTCTCAGCCAGGCTGCCTGTGTGTCTGCCTGCTCTCAGGAGGCTTACACTTTGTCTCAGATGGTTCAAGGGTCATCTGGGCAGCAAACATACAGTAAGACAAGCTAAACAGGGGTTAAAAAGGTATACTGTTCTGATATAAGAGCGCTGCAAACATTAAAAGCCCAGCATTCACTGAAGGAATGCATTTTGCGTGCGATCTGTCAGCACTTGTAAAGCACAAAGTGTAGGTCGAATTTAATAGAAACGCGGAGTTTTTGTAAATGTTGCCGGATTTGTCTGTCCTCCGCGTTCAGCTTGCTGTGAGTCGGTCACATCAGCAGCAGACAGGAACACTGTAAACACGATGAATTATTAACGCTCACTGTGAGCTGAAACCAAGGGGATTAAGTCATGTCATGACAGGTTTGATTTGAAATCACCCAGGATTGTTTTTCTGTCCATAAATATCTTACTTCACTTATGATGCAAACATCATGAAGCAGAACCAGACTGGACCTCTCTGCTGCTTCTCCTCTGTTACCCAAACCCCCATTGAAACAGTGTCAGCTCGCCCAATAAACCAGAACAAAAAAAAATCATTAAATGTGGATTCCTAAACATTAGATCTCTCTCCTTTAAGTTTCTATTAGTTAATGATTTGATAACTGATCATCATATTGTTTTATTTTGTCTAACAGAAAGCTGGCTACATCAGCAGGATTCTGAATGAATCCACTCCTGCTAATTATCTAAACTTTCATGTTCCTAGAACAACGGGTTGAGGTGGAGGAGTAGCAGCTACTCTACAAAACAGTTAAACCTGGATCCGAACCTCCAGACATTTTTATCACCACAAACTGCTTCCTCTATCAAATCAATGTCTGTTTAAAACCTTGAATGATCCCTCCAACTCTCCTCTTTTGTGTCTTTTTAGGATTCTTGACTTTCGGAGAGTCCCACCGGTGGCGGGACGACTCGTCAACATGACAAGCGAGATCCGAGACGTGACACGGGACAAGAAGCTGTGGAGGACCTTCTTCATCTCACCAGGTAGAGACTCCGTCAGCGCCTGCACCACAGAGACGGACTTTATTTGGCTGCTTCAAATATATTTTACTGGTTTCCATTCTGCTTCAAGCAAAGTGCACAAAGGAGGTTTATGAACATGAGGCTGAGGATAGTCAGGCTGTCTGACTGGGTGATATAATTAAAAAAGAAAGTACCGTAAACTGTCCACATGGTGGCACTGTGAGTCAACAGATTGTCAACAGAAAATACATACATATAGGCCACAGGAATTAATAAATAAATCATTTTTACATAAAGAAATATTCAAAATAAGAGAGCACGCATGTTGAAAATAATTAAATAAAAGGTTATAAAATCTAAATTATTTGTTAAAAATTCTTTTATAGCAAGGAACAGCATGAAAACCAGATCAGGAAACAAGATGTTGAAGTAGCCAACCGACCTTGAAAACACAAAATGACTTTAAATCAGGGAATTATACAGATACTGAGCTAAAATTTGGTGTGGAAGTGGCTGAGTCATCACATCTTGTAAGATCTCAAAACATTGCAGCAGATTGTGTAAAAAGTTAGAGCTCAAAGTTTCCCCAAAACCATATTTTTAATTCTGTCCCTTTTTAGCATTAGATGATTCTAGTTTACATTTCTGGCAGTGTAGGGAGTGAGTAATATGCATTCCTTCAGTTAATGCTAGGCCTTAAAGTTTTTTGTACAGAAGTCAGGTCTTTCCTCTTTTCACTCTTCCTTTTGCTGGTTTCTCTCCTCATTTACTGTATATAAAGTTACCTGATTTATGCACGCACTATTTCAAATGATCTATTTCTGATGGCACTCCCTGAATGTTTGTCTACATTTTTTTTTTCCTTCTTTAGCCAATAACGTCTGCTTCTATGGCGAATGCTCCTACTACTGCTCCACTGAGCACGCTCTGTGCGGTAAACCGGACCAGATCGAAGGCTCGCTGGCCGCCTTCCTGCCGGACCTGAACCTGGCTAAACGGAAGACCTGGAGGAACCCCTGGAGACGCTCCTATCACAAGCGGAAAAAAGCAGAGTAAGCAGCATGATGTCAAAAAATAAAACCCTTTTAAATCCTGGAAGATGTGTTAGTTTTAAGACCGCTGCTGTTGGACGTTCTCAGGTGGGAAGTGGATCCAGATTACTGTGACGAGGTGAAGCAGACGCCTCCGTACGACCGCGGCTCTCGACTGCTGGACGTTATGGACATGACCATCTTTGATTTCTTAATGGGTAAACCTGACAGATAATGTTAAAGGAATATTTATTCTGCTTCTAATTTGTAGTGAGCTGATGTCTTGTAATTCCTCCTGCTCAGGTAACATGGACCGCCATCATTATGAAACTTTTGAGAAGTTCGGAAACGACACTTTCATCATTCACCTCGATAACGGGAGGGGGTAAAGACATGCATATTAATTTTTTGGAATATGTGTGTGAATGTGAAATGAAATTGTTGCCATCAGATATCTGTCTATGATTGTAAGTATATTTATGGGTTTTTTTTTCTTCTTTATTTTGTCACTTGTAGGTTTGGAAAACACTCCCATGATGAGCTGTCCATCCTGGTGCCTCTCAGCCAGTGTTGCAGGTCGGCCTTTTTGTTACGTCTGGGGCAGAATTTGAAGAATTCAGTTAAATTTGATGGTTTCCTGGTGCCAAGACAACTTTTTGGGCACAGTTTAAATATTATTTGTTGGACTTTAGATAGAACATTGGAAAAAGTTTAATTTTAGCCTAATTTAAACTATCAATAGTGTACATTTGGGTTAGTGACTTGTTAAAGTATCAAATAGTGTTCAGGATTTGACATATAATCTAAAGTTATTCCTCCTTTTTGTACAGTTCAGGTTGAACAGTCTGGTGGCAAAGTAGCACAACATCATTGCAGATTCTCAGTCATCCAGGACACTCTAAGCCTAACAAACTGAATCTGTTTTCAGTCTTTGTTCCTGACAGTCCAAACTTATTTTCTTCTTAGCAGATGGTACAGAGTTGGGTTTTCTTTCAAAAGGCTACCAGCTGTACTTACATTCAACTGTTTGAATTGATGATATAAGAATTTACGGTAAAAAAGAAATGGAATTTAGAGTTTCTTCTACCACATGGGCATCTGCAATCCTCTAATATCCTCAGATAAGTGTTGTCATGTTTGTGCTTATTATGGTCAGAGAACTGAAGCTCAAAAGACCACAAACCTTTAGTCAGCTTTAAATTATGAGCTACAGTTCATGTTGAGCAGGTTCAGTTTATTTGATCTAGTTTATTTGATTCATATTGGCTCAAATAATCAACCTGTTTTTTAAAAAGCCACCTGTTTACCTGTTTGTTGTCTCCAGGGTCAGGAAGTCCACGTACCTGCGCCTGCAGCTTCTTGCCAAAGAGGAGTACCAGCTGAGCTCCCTGATGGAGGAGACTCTGCTGCGTGACCGCCTGTCCCCGGTCCTCATCCAGCCTCACCTCCACGCCATGGACCGCAGGCTGCGGCTCGTCCTGCAGGTCGTAGCAGGCTGCGTCGAGAAGGAGGGTTACATCAATGTGGTGGAGGAGGACCTTGTTGGGGACACGGCCACCCACAGAGGCCCGGGCCCCAGGTAGTGAGGGGGACACTTCAGGGTGACAACACTGAAACATGGACCACACATCTGTGGCTGTTTGACCTTTTTGGGGTTAGACCAAGAATCCCTCGTCTGATATCAAGCTGAATTCAGTGAATTCCAAGACTGCCATCAATGCCTCCATAGGAACTGCTTTAAACTGTGTTTATAAACCAACAACAACAGTCCACTAATTCCACAACAGACTGTGTTTACACAGAGAGGATCTATATTTGTCAGGTACAGCCATATTTTTCTTTGATCTGTAAGAGACATAAAGGGAGTTCTGCTGGGTTTGATTATTGGTCCTGCTTGTTTTGTTTTAATATAAGAATCATAACCAAATGCATCGTTGACTGAGCAGCGTCTGGTCAGACAATAAGCTTTATTATCAGTTATCACAAGGTATCACAAGACTGAAAATGTTTCTGTTCTATTTGTTAAACATGTTGAGATTCATTGTTTTCACTGAATGTTTCAAAGATGAGGTGCGACCTGAAAATAACCAGGAGAATATGCTGTAAACAGAACGTGGGTCCTCTTTTTGGTCTGTCTTTATTTTTTTTTATTTTGCCTCAGACCTAGAGTGGGTCACATCGAATAATCGTTTTTACAACCTACTTCTAAACAGCTTCAATCTGAGAATGAGTCATCCACACTTTAATGCAAACAGTATTTTCACTTTGCCTTACTTAAAGGGACAGTTCAAATCAACTTCAATATATAAACACAGAGCTATCTACAGCAGGTAAGATGTTAATTGTCCACAGATCTGAACTCTCACTTTAAACTCTGCATTGCTTTTTACTTTTTATTTCCTAATTTCTCCTGGAGGTTTATTTTGCACTACATGCAGTAAAGCCAACACACGCACTCACACACACATACACAAATATCTAATTTTCTTGACTATAAACCATATTTACAGACTTGTGTGAGTTAATTCATTAAGATCTTCTTTTTTTAAATGATTCATTCAGAAAAGCAGACCTGAAGCAGTTAGTTTGATGTGCTATGATGTAATTTTAAAGTTTATGCAAGTTAAAATGTTAGTTTCTGTACTGTTTCTTTAGAAACTATTTATTGGTAAACCAAAAGAATTCCACTTCTGCTATACATTTCATTTCCTGCTTTGGTTTCAGGATGTTTTATAAACTACGAAACACAGTATTCATCCTCATAAACACTTTGGGATTTGAATCCTGCTGAAACTAACATTCCTTTGAATGATTTATATGTTCAGATGATTTTTTTTTTAAATAAGCTGTTTAATTTTGGAGATTCTACAAGTGGTACCAGTGCAATTTTTCTTTTTTTTATTATTTTTCCTCCAAAGAGTCCTGTGTATTTGCTGATCCAGTATCTGTGCAATGGCAGAAGAGCAGTACTTGAATGTGTTCAGGTTGGCAGTATTAACAGGATTCGCAGAGCTACAAACGGTGTAAAGTCAAGTTTAAAAAGTGCTTTAGGGGGAAGTTAAAGGTTCAAATGTCCCATCCAAACACAGGAAAACCCATGGGCACTGTTTCTTTTTCCTGTTTTTATATATTTTCAGTGTAAATACATATAAATATTTTGAGGATCTGATAAGCTGCACTGCACAGTAATTTGCTTCTGTTTTCTGCTCTTGCATTGTTACTGTGAAGATCTGTTTACTAAATGATTAAAGTGTGCAATAAAAACAAAAGCGAGGACAGCTTTTTTCCTGTGTGGGACTGGAGGTGTTATTTCTGATTGTTTGAGACGTGAGAAGAGGCTGGAACGTCTGTGTTGTCATAAAGCTGGCATGGAGGGAACATTTCGCTGTCCGTGGTGCTGAAGAAGCACTGCTGCTGATCCAGTGCTGACTGTGGTGCAAAATGGATCCTGACTGAGTCCTTATACAGAAATCAAACTGTTCGGAGAAGTTTCTGAAGGAACTTTTTAAAGAAGATGATAACTTCACTAACTGTATATTAACTGTAAAATGGACTGAGTCGTAGCCTTTTTTTGCGCTGACTTGTGTTGATTACCTGTGGCAGCTAACTTGAATTGGGTTGAATTCAAAGGTTATTGGGTTGTAAATGTGCATTCAGTGATCACTTTATGAAAGTCTCACTAAAATCTGTCTACTGTTTCACAGATGGTTCCCTTTATACTAAGAAATTTTTTTTAAAGACCCTATAAAAGCAGCTAATCTGACACAGATCTTGCAGTGCAGCCACATAAAAGAAGAGGAACTGTATTTAATACTTCCTGTGGTCTGAAAGCACCACTGTCAACATGATTCAGTGAAGAAACACTAACATGCTGTCTCTCATCCTTAAGGTTAGGAAAAGTCCTTTTGGACCAATCCACACAGAACTATTCACAACATCAAAAACAGTTTCTAATCAACATGAAAATCAGTGGCAGTCCCAGTGATGTAGGAGATTGAGGTTTATTTATAATAAATCTGATCAGTACATTTGCGTTAATTTTTCTTTTTGCATTTCCAAGAGGGGAATTTTTCTCCTACTGGAGCAGTAAAGCTTTAACAGGGATTGTTTTCCTTTTTATTGCACGTATCTGCTGTGCTCTTCGGTTGTTTATCTGTTCATTATCCTTCACATAATAACTTCTGCCTCTTCAGAACAATGAAGTACAAACAAACTTCTTAACAGCTCTTAGCTTTAATTACCTCTGGTTTGTTGACAGTAAAATAAACCTGTACTGATTTGTTCCGCCAGCAGAGGGCGCCCGTATTCAACTTTTCTTGCTGCATTACCTGCGGTGGCCTGAAGAGGCGGCAGAGCGCTGCTTACTCTAATTAAGTTGTTTACATCCGTGTGGCGCCTTTTGATGTCCTGAATTGACATCTTAGCCGGCGAATTATTTACTTTTTTGCCTTACGGTGAGCATGTTTTAGCTTTTTTTCGGTTATTTTTGTGAATTTTTCGTGACCTATAGGACTTAAAATGAAACAGGAAGTCGGCTTGATGCAGTAAAACCACATCAAAGCAAACATAACCCGCTCATTTGCATATTTGTTGACGCAAATATAATATAGAAATGTTCGGTGTTGTTGCACTTGGTTTCCCTCCCACTAGGTTGCGCACTAGACTGGTGTATTCAAAAAAGTTTCACTGATTTAGTGGAAGAAAACGGCGTAAAAATATTAGCTTTCATGATGAAATTTCTTTTTATTCCCCTCATTGTTTTATGTTTATAAGCCGTGACTACAAATTCAGCGATTAAAATGGGAGGCAAAGCGACAGTCCCCACTTGTAAACCAAGCAGGACCGCTGAGGGCTGATGTTGTTTACCCACCACATCAGCCCTCCACACGTCCTCATTGGCATGCAGCCACTCCTGCCTAGTAACAGTATCCAACGCCACTGTCCCCCTGTCTCCATGGCAACAAGAGAGCCACCCCTTCCTGCCCCCTTCCAATTGATCCAATAAGGTGGTCGAATCCGAGACGACCCTGACCCTTTCACCTCTCCTGCCCCACCTGCAGCACAAACCTGGAAATATCCCTTAAAGGGATCCTTCCGGCCAATTTAGCATGGGGTTCTGCGGAGAAGACAGGAAGGATTAACATCTTACCTGTTGTGGATGGCTCTTCGAACGGCCTCAGTTTGGAGAAACACGGCTTACGTTTGATGGGGCCTGTTTGTGGGGAGCTCACAGCAGCGTGTTGCTTGTGTATTTGGTGTGCTTTCCGCTACGTTAAAAACCAGAACGGGAAGCTGTGGAACCTGATTCTAACGGTTACGAGCTCTGTATGAAGCACGGTTTGGGTTACATTGAAATTTTCTGCACCTGCTAGCGGCTAAGTAGGCTCATCCAAACTCAGCCATCTTGAAACAACTCCAACCTCAAAGGTTTCAAAGAGGTTTAAACACCTTTCACATACCTGTATGCTGCTGCCAGTTTCACATCATGTGCTTATTTAGTTACATCGACAAACCGATGTTAGCTGGATCCAGATTGCTGCCGTGTTACATCTCCAGTCTTCCCAGCCTCATAGCAGTTCATGCAGCTGCTGTTATTTAATTCTTCACGTTGCTATATGTTTCACATTACACAGTTGCTTTAGCAGGAATTGTCCCAAGCTGCACCGGAGCCCCAAGATGGCTGATCCGAGATACACGGCTGGAAGTGAACTGATTGGGAGTTACACAAATACTTTGCTTTAAAATTACAGAGCAGTAACACATGGGAGAAGTGGAAGCACCAAAATAATGGAAATGCATCAGTAATTGTTTTATTGTTGCATTGCAGACCTCTGAACCGGATCGTAAAGTGTCTAAAGATTCCCACACCATCACCAAGGTACCTATAAGAAGATACAGAAAATATAAACGTTTGTCAAAATCTAAAAAAAAAAATGCTTCATCTGGATCTGCTACTCACAAGACGTTGGTTCTAAAGCTTTCTGTCCTCGTTATGCTTGAGCGGAAGGCTCACCAAACGCACAAACACACCCTCCTGTGGGCTGTAAGCTCCACACAAACAGACCTGCGTGTGTGTGTGTGTCGGTTCGAGCTGAGATTAGAGGCGCTTTCAAACGCTCCCTCTTCAAACGCAGTCGTGTTTAACCCCTGTCCGTCTCCATTGATGTCGGCGCTGTCGGCAGAATCACGCCTCGCTCGCTCGGAATCGCATCGATCAAAACAAAACGCGTCCCACAGAGGGAAAAAAACGCACCGAGATGATTAGGGCTCACGCATGCACTGGCGCAATTCGGACTACGCACAAAAGCTCCACTCCGCTCAGTTCGGCATTAGTGGGCTTTAAAACCGACAGGTGTGATTTGATGCTTTGAAGGGGACAGTCTGCTCATTTCTGAGCTGATGTTAGTTATCAATAGTTAGTGCTTTGGGGGCATCAGTCAAAGAGCGCAGCGTATGAGTCCTCTAGGCTAGGCTAAAGGCTAGCCAAACCAGAGCCCTTTCAAATCATTTTTCAGGCTTATTGCTCAAAGATGTCATACAGGTGTGAAAGGACTCTACATTAAGTAATATTAAACCTCTATTTTTTTGCATGAAGCAGTTTGTTTAATTTGTTACCGTTTTCTCAACCGAACTACGCTGGTTACTACGCAAATGTGTCTTCTGAGGATGCTGAACTTATCAGTCAGCGAGTCCGGTCAGTCCAAACCCCCGGGCAGACTAATCAGTGCTGCCAACTTAGCAACTTTGTTGCCGTACTGCATTCAGCGACTGTTCTTTTTCAACGAAGCAACCAGAGACTCTGACGAGGAAGCTCGCGTCGTTCTTGCTCTTCACGCAGAGCAACAGGGGCTCCTGTGGGCCCCTCTTCTGTCCCATAGCACACACACACACCCTCCAGACGGACTGCAAGGGCGAAAAGGAAATAAAATCATATTCTGGAAAGGACAACAATGGAAAGGCGAATCAAAAGTAGCAAAACAAGGAAAATTTGATTTAAGGTGGAAAAGAAATATTCCACCCCGGCTGACGGTCAGGGTGGGACGTAAATGTTAGTTTTCTTTCTCTACAATAAGTCTCTACGCTTGAATAACACTGAGTGTCTCTAAGCCCAGATAAAGATTCACTTCCTGCTGTTTAGCTGTATTGTTTTCTCATTAGCAACACCTACAGGTCAGGAGGAGGACTGCAGCAGCGCTGGTCGTGAACAGCAACAAACACTGACAATGTGCCAAAACAAGATTCCAAGGTAAAAAGGCGTACCGTGTTTTATTTACAAGGTAAAAGTACATTTTGCTGCTCACTGCAAAGTTACTAAGAAGTATTAAAGACATCTGCTGCTGTAGGTTTTTTTTAATGTTGCACTAAGCCTCGTTGGGTTTTTGTTTTTTTGTGTATTATTTTGTCACCTGTGAGTCAAATTTTATGAAAGCGTTTTGTAATTTTAAAACAAGACCTGCTTGTGAGCGAGCAGCTATTTTTTATTAAGCAGTAAATAATTACCCTCAAAACCCTGACATGGGCCCATTCCTTTGCTTTGTTGAACAAGATTAAAGGCCGACTCGTCCCACTTTGCACTGGTTTTTGCTGCCCACCTAACTTTAATGAAACGGATCGTTGGCTGCGAATCGAGATCGTCCACAGACCAGAGATGCACACCTCTGTTGACAACTATCACTTCAAAAATCACCGGACTGTCCCTTTAAGTCCGGCTGCAGTGAACCAGATGTCCCCGCAGGTCAGATGGGCATCACGTCTCCATAAAGACATGCTCCGAGAGGTTTTATGAGAATGTAGTCCTTGTTTTCTCAGTCAGCTGAGCAGCAGCTCCACAATAAGAGTTAAAAAAAAGAGCAGCTCTGAGTCTCAACTTGTGAATTATTGAAAAACGACTTCTTCGCAGCTGCAGCTAAAATTAGGCTTATCCTTATAGGCCGGCTTAAAATTAGAAGGCAGATGGATAGCGTTCATTTATAACAATCTATAGGAGGTTTTGACATTTTAAGGTGGATGATTCAGTTTGTGTGTGTGAGTGTGTGTGTGTGTAAGAGAGAGAAAAAGAGGGAGAGAAAACTCCTCCAGCCTGTTGTCAAGGTCAGACTGAAGCGCATCCGTTTTTGCGTCAAGAGCACCGGGGAGAGAAATTAAACACCAAATCAATCGCCCTTGAACCGCCGCGCGCGCGCATGAGCATAAATTTGTTTATTTGACTCGGAGGTGTCTGCCTCTCTCCCTCTCTCCATCCTGCGTGTCGCGCGCCAGAAGCGATCACGGGCCGGTGCTTAATTAACTGCACGAGCGCGCCACATATAGCTCCTGACGGGGAGGAGGACAACCCGATGAAACACTCCTGGCTGCACAGGAGAGATTCTGGATGATGGCGACTTCTTCCTCTTCCTCGTCCTCTTCTTCTTCTTCTTCTTTTGCAGGAGAACAGCGGAGATGATGCTAATTATTGACGCGCGCCTGAGCAGGCTGTTAGCAGCCCTTCATCTGCCACTCATGAGGAAGAGGAGGAGGAGGAGGAGGAGAGGCAGGGACAGGCTGAATGGGAGGAGAGTCACACACACACACACACACACACACACTCTCCCCTCCACCTTCTCCTCCTCTCCCCTTCTTATTTTCATTCATGGCACAATCACTGACACACACACACACACACACACACACACACACACATATATATATATATATATATATATATATATATATATATATATATATATATATATCTCCCGCATGCAGAGCCTGGCAGCATCAAAAGACACACAGAGACAGGGACAAACACGCGCTCCTTGTCTTTTTTTTTCTCTTTTGTTATCTAATTTTCTCATAAACGCAGAAACACAGGCAGCTCCCACTCATCTTTTCCTATCGCTGCCGTTCACACTGGGATCATCTCTTTTCATACATGAGCAAACAGATGGAGTGTGTGTCCTTTTTTCCTCTCTCGCTCTCTCAGGAACACACACATTTCAGTTAATAACAAACGGCAAGCCCCAAAAAAAGATAAACAAAAAGAAGACATAAAATTCTCACGCAGACAGACAGACACGCACACACACAGACAGACACACACACGCACGCAGCTGTCATTCCAGACAAACATGCAGCTTCCTTGCCACACACAAGAGGAGGAGGAGGGAGAGCAAACCTGAGACGAAGGAGAGGTTTTGAAGCCCACTCCTCTCCTCCCTCCCAACAGCACATCAGCAATCGCTCCATCTCTCACCTCTCCTCACACACACACACGCACACACGCGCGCACACACACGTGCACGATGATGGCAATCACTCCTCCCATCTGCTGTCTCCCACTCCCTCACCCGCACAAGTGGTGGCTGCCGGACAGGCTGCTAGACTCCCCAGCAGAGTCTGCAAGACCTCGTCCCCCCCACCCCCCACCCCCCACC